>NC_082403.1:12978472-13050963 GCF_031168955.1 Gadus macrocephalus
TAGGCTACTTATAGTTATAGAACTTGGCTGTCCATTCAAAATAATAAAAAAATCTATTCTCTTATAGTACTCTTCTGCTCTCTACACATTCATCTTAATGTGTTTGTCTCTATGCTTTTTACTAGATGCATTTGGCTAGTTGTGTAACTGGCTTTCAGGTTATTGTATTGAGAGTGGAGACAGACGGACAGAAAGGGAGGTGCTGATTACTGTCTCCAGTCTTATCTCAGTGTTTGTGTTTATCATTAACAGTTACTAAAATGTCCCACACCAACAGGCTTCATTATCACCCATCCAAACCAGTTTTACAGTGTTGTCTTTATCAAAGTAAAGTACTCATAAAGAACAATTAAACAGTATTTAACCTGTACTGGTGGAATATGGTTGATAGTTAATTCTGTTTATTTAGCAAGGTGTGTTAAGCTATGTGGATATGTGTGTGTTTGCGGGTGTGTGAGAGAGAGATGCACTTATCTTTAGACATTGAGAGTTTTAAGTCTTTTTAGTTTTTCGCTTAGCTATTGTAATGTTTTACTGTTGTGGATGTAATACACCCACTGCTCTTGAGTTGACCTGTTGAAAGGACAGTAATTCAAGCATGGATTCATTTGCATACTCTGAAGAAAATCCTGTCTGAATGCTTTGATTACTACCCGAAAATAAACTAGACTTTGTTTATGTCAACTGATATTGTAAAATGTTTGTTGGTTTAAATTGACTATTTATGTTAAATATAAGTACTCCTCCCAGCCCACCCCCTAGGGAAACACATTGCAATATCTGAAAGAAGAGATCTGAAAGAGTGATCCTATCTCCCAATGAGTCTCAGCATTGTCATCAAATTAAAACCCAGTTTCTACAGTGTTTGGATATCACACTAGTCAGTCTGGGTCAGGTGAAGACAGCCTGCTTCCATGTGCTTTGTTATCCTTGGTCATTTGACTGCCAATCCGTTGACACTTAATGATCAGTACAGAATGAAGTTTGGAGGAATCAACCCAAAATATCCAGTCTTAATCAGCTAGCCTTTCTGTGTTTAATAGTAGAACTCACCAGCCTGAGTCAAAGGCATTTACAATTTATAGCCGTAAAGTAATCTTATTCAGTGGGGTAAGATCTCGGTTGGGTTTCACAACCTGTATGATTTGAACTCATGACCAGGGAAATTCTTTACACACCACTAGCCACATGTGAGGACACATCGCTCTCACAGAGCTTGTTGTTTTACCTGCACAGGTACACTATGTCCTGAATCAGCACAAATCTTGCCGTTCCTCAGGCTAATTTTGTATTAGGTTAATTTATAGTTTTTTTTAAAGATCTCTGTTTCGTTCTCTTAGGCGGCAGCACAGTGGAAAAAAGCGTTAGGCTGTTAGACAAGTGAGTTGAAGAGCAAGTGGGAAGCTCCGCCATACCCTCTCTGGGGGAACAACCACTGCTGGGTGATTGAAAACATGCCACTAACTGCACCGCTTGGGACTTTGATGCATGGCGGAAACGTAGGCCTAGCTATCAACCGAGTTTGTCACAATCCTAATACTTACTGAAAATGCTAAAGCATTCATCCGTGGTCCAAAGGCTCAATCACCACTGGGTTAGGTCATTCGGGGATAGCTAATGATTGAACTTGGATGACATTCAGTGTCAGCTAAGCCGTTCATTTATCGAAATTAAAATATTTTGAAATCTTCAAGATGGCCACTTTAATTTAAGTCCGTTGCTAAAGATTCAAATCTGATGCTCGCCACATTCATCCCTTCAAGAATATGGTCTGCAGATGGCTGGTTTTGTTCCGCAGTGGAACTTTCCTCGGGAAATCGGCACAGCATACTACAACATGTACTTATGTGGTAGAAAATGAGTCAGGCACCAGGATGTTAGCCAATATGCTAGCGGATGAATCACAGGCATGTAGCAAATTAGCCTCAGGCCAGGCTAGGCTAGCCTATGCTGTGACTCATACAACAGGGCCACCCCTTTGACCGTGAGGTCGGACACAAAGGCCTTACCCCTCATTTCAGATTTCAGATGTGTGTTGAATACATGTTGCTCAGTTTTTAACTTGTACATGTTAGAATACCACTAGTCACTCTCCCATTCTGACCACATAGGCCATAACACACCCTTCACCTTTCACTGCTTGCATTTTCCTCATTCCTGAAGTAAGTAAGACAGATTTCAACAGTGGCAAACAGTGAGAGTGACACAAAAAAAACAAATAGTTTGTACTATCCCACACTGCAATGTTCTGAGGAGCATAAATGTAAATGCATCTGTCATATTACCTAATAGCATGTCATTTAGCATGGGAACTGGTGAAACTACTGAAATGCATCTCATCAATGAATTATAGTTCTTGTACCACAGACTGCATATTCAGATTGGCTGCATGACAAGTTTGCTCAACAGGAATATGAGAGAACCTGTCCTGACAGCTATTTACAGCCCCAGCTGTCTTACTACTCTCTTAATGCTCTCAATGCGCCTAGTCCTTTGTCTTCCCCTCACCATTGTATGGGTCCTGTGAGTTCCCCCCTCCTCAGATATCTATTTGCCGTTGGCCCATGTCCCTCGATTGAATTTTCACTAATCATTGGTGCAACTCAAGGTGGACTTTCCATTCAACTACAATGTTGATGTGTATTGAACAGGGTGTATAATTCTACAATGGGTGGTAAACTAACCCTAATATTATAGTACATATAGTAGTGTAGTCTTGCGGTTATGTACAACTACTCACATAAAGGTTCTCTGCATACAAATTGAATACAAAGATGACTGTACAATATTGCTGAGCAATGCTAGCAGTAATGAGTAATCTATCCATAAGCAATAGTTGGATATTTTCTACAAAGCGTGTGTCTGACCAGAGTCATCGAGTGTTGAACAGTAAAGAAATGTATTGGTCTGACATAGTATCTTTCTATTACTGTACGGCACTCTGTGAATCTAGGTGTAACACATGTTATCTTTAGACTGCTTGATTTTGCCTCTACAACAATGGCTGCTTTGTTTAAGGTATGGGCAATGTTTTTTCTTCACTTGCTTCCCTTTTGGGAGCCTCAGTAACGGTGTACAATACTGTAGAAGGAAAAGTAGGTCATAGGTGTGCAACCGTAAACAACATTTAAATAAACCATAACCTCTGTTATTATCTATTTAATGTTGTTTCAATAACTCTACACGGAGGTTCTTCTTGCGCGGTACATTGCAGCACTTGAATCACACAAGTAACAGCTTGCTTATTGATCCCCTCTGGTTACTAACCAAATCGTTGCTTTGTACATTTGATGTCTTATTCAAATGTCTTCAGTGAAATGAGTACGTTTGAACAAACCATCTCATCTATTATGTTAACTAAGCCATTCAATCCTCTTGCGACGCTTTTTGTATTTCTATATTCTCCCTCACCATTTCCATATCCTCATTTCCATAGTCTGTCCGTCGTAATTACTAGAGAATCCTTATTTTACCTTTTTGTCTTTACTCTCTAGGTTGAAATCCCTCCCTTCCTCTACCTGTCGGCCCCCCCCTGCACTCTGACCTGTAACCCCAACCTCGCCTCGGACCATGGCGCACCGATCTCAAAGCTCCTCGGTGGGCGATAACCCTCTCGACCCTAACTACCTCCCCCCTCACTACCGTGAGGAGTACCGCCTGGCAATCGACGCGCTGATCGAAGAGGACTCCCAGGTAATAACATTGCGTCGGTTACTGTTAGCCAAAGAGGTTGAAGACATGGGTGATGATGGATCTCAGCCTTTAAGTCTGCGCCGTCCGGACCAATCTGCGCTATAAACACTGCCAATTTAAGAAACAATGTTATATCTGTTTACTATTGTTGATTTTCATGAATATATTTGTCTTTCATTTCCAAATCCTCTCATCCATTTAGTGGGTCATTCAAGGAAAGAAAATCGTATTCTTCATGCTTTTGAGTTCGTTGTCCTCTTGTCATTTTCTGTATGTAAACAAAGCTAATGATGGGGACATTTTTACTGCCTTATCAGGGTTACTATGAGTTCCTCCAGAAGGCCGACGTGGTGCCCTTCCTGGCACAGCCCGAGATCGATCACATCAAGTCCACCCTCCAGACTCCCAGCCAGAGCCAGTCTGCCAGTATGCCAGAGCTGACCTACCATGAGGGAGTTATGGAGGACGATGGATCATCTGACACCTACTGGCCAGTGCACTCCGACCTGGACGCTCCAGGCCTGGACCTGGGATGGCCCCAGCAGCAGCACAGCTTCATAGGGCCCACGGAGGTCACCACCCTGATCAACCCCTCGGACCCTGAGATGCCCAGCATCAAGGAGCAAGCCAGGAGGCTCATCAAGAGTGCATGTCATGTAGGTGTTTGAGAAAGCAGTGGCTTATCACAAACGGGTCTTTCTGGTTCAGGAAAGCCATCAGTTTGGATGTTTAGTCAGGCGTTTAAACACTGTCAGTCCGATTCATGCCTCCATGGCTCTGAGGAAACCACTTCAGTGTTTTCAGATCAAGAGCTCACTCTAAGGAATGGGACATGAAGTACAAGCATGCTTTCGGTTATACTTTGGCGTTGGTAGACCAGACTATAGCTTGTTGTTGCCATAACAGAAGGTGCAGAGTACAAATGTCAAATGCCATAAGCGGTTGCACCGGTTTGTGTTGCTTGGCCTGTTGGGTCTGCGGTCCATTTTCTGTGCAGAAATGTATGCGTCTTGGCTTGTCATTAGGACTTTTAGTGTGGTCATGTTTTAATAGACAAGCAGTTTGTTCCTCGGCAATTATGACGTTCACTGTTGTCAAGCCTCAGCCTGAATGTAGTCAAGCAGGTTGAGGAACGAACAGGTAGTCTGTCTTACCTAAAATATCCAGATGATTATTTTGGTTACAAAACAAATATGAACTACAATCCGCCTCCTGCATGCTTTGGGCTTCACGTTACGAAGGTAGAGTGAAGGTAGGGGCACACAAGTGCATCGTATAAAAAATATGAAATTATTACACAATAGTTATTATAGATAACAAATACAAAATTAAAACGACCTAAAAAATCACTTAAATTGTATTTTGCATTCGTGCAAGTAGTTGTTTTTAGCCTTGTTGGCTTCATACTGTCTTGGAGCCAACATTTATTATGTCATTAGATACACTTCAATTCAATTGGGTTTTACATCAAGGATATTGTGGTGTTAAATGTGATAACCATGTTTATCTAAAATGCCAATCCCCACCTAAGGGGAATAAGGTGTGTTTGATTAGGTTGCAAATCAATTGTGGAGGAGAATACTTCATAGAAAAAAGGGTTGGGCCCTATTCAAACATGTCTGCTGAATATGCGTGTCTTATCCAAATTATGAGAGCACTCAAGCTCCCATAACAAATGTTAATATTTATGCAGAGCCAATGTTTTTGCATTTGAAGACATTTTGTATACGTTTATCCATCACAGTTACATAGATCTTTCTTTATTCTCATAATTTACATTTAACTTCACAGTTTTGAGAAGTTTGTGATAATTCAATATCAATTATTGTCATAGTTAAAACCTCTGCAAAGGTAACCATACTCATGTTGTTCAATGTCAGCGGTGCGTCTGATCACTCCCTGTTTTGCCCCAGGTTATCGCCGTGGTGATGGACATCTTCACGGATGTAGACATCTTCTCTGACCTCCTGGACGCCGCAGCCCGCCGCGTCCCTGTCTACATCCTATTGGACGAGCAGAACGCCCATCACTTTGTTGCCATGGTGAACAACTGCAGGGTTAACTTGGACTTGATTCAAGTGAGTTGAATTTGCATATACTACTGAGTGAATGTCATAGGGATGCTTTCTGCAGCCAACTTTGTAGTTTATTAACCTTCTCCCTGTGCCTTCATAACATGGTGCCCTTGTGTGTCATTGTGGTTGTCGCAGATGATGCGTGTGAGGACTGTGGCAGGAATAACATACTACTGCCGAACGGGGAAGTCTTTCAAGGGACAGGTTAAAGACCGCTTCCTCCTGGCTGACTGCAGAGCTGTCATCAGTGGAAACTATAGGTAAGCGAGCCTACAAAAAAGTTTAAAAACAAAACAAAATAGAAAGCATAATAATGCAATACTCCCAGGTTAAATAGCTTATTCTTCTGTAAGCTCTTGTGATTACATTAGTTAATATTAACCACCTCCTCCTTCGTATCTCCATGTCTTCCAGCTTCATGTGGTCCTATGAGAAGATACACCGCTGCATCGCCCACCTCTTCCTCGGGGAGCTTGTCGCCAGCTTTGATGAAGAGTTTCGTATTCTCTTTGCTCAGTCAGAGCCTCTGATAATCGACCAATCAATTGTGCCACATGGCAACCCAGATTATCAAAGCAGTCAGTTTGGTTTGAAGCGATCCCAGTCATTGCTGAGCAACAGGGTTTTTCCACGACAAAACGAGCTTCCCTCTGCCTTCCCCTACGGAGAATCTGATCGGAATCCTCTCGCGTTTCGAAGGAACGAACCCTTTCGACACTCGATGGAACCCACGGCAGGCATAACAATTGGAAAGTATGCACAGCAGCAGTTTCATCTTCAGCAATCGTACTTAGAGCAGGGAAGGTCCATAGTCTCTAGACAGATGGAGCTGAGCTCTACTGGATTCAAGAGACACAGCTACGCGGAAGGCACCCAGGAGAGCTACTCGTCGTCAAAGCAGTACATGAAACACAGAGTCATGAATAATCTGGAAGAGACTGATTATCAGAGGTTAGTCCATTTATTGATCATATTGCCCATTGTCAGATTGAATTGTATAATGTTATCACTTTTCTCCTGAATTTGAATTCTGAGTAGCCAATTTCATACTATGATACTTTAGTATATGATACACGTAAACCTCCTAAAATGGCGCAATTTGATTGCTTCGCTATCTCGGGATATTGGGCAATACCCCATGATTGAGATCTCGAACTCGGGATGTAGTTTTCAGCGCGTCTCTTCACTCTAATAAAAACAAATAAACCGCTGATAAAACATACATACATCCAAGCAAAAAGTGTTGTCTTTCTAATTTTTGGAATATTATTTACTCACTTTTGTATTTGACAGGGAGCAGACCCAACAACGGTCTTATTACCATGAGGGGCCGGAACATGGATCTGGCCATGGACATTATGACAGACTCCAAATGCATGCTTCGAATCTCGCCTTAGATCAGCGTTCAGAATCAAGCTACACATCTGAACCACCTGTCGTTGGAGGCTACAGTCGAGATTACTTCTCGTCGGATGACCTGAAAGGACCTGAAGGGCTCCATGGACATCACGAAGCAGGGCGATATGAAGGAGTTTCAACACAGAAGAGGCCCACCATAGGCCAACCCTTTGCATGCCAGAACTCTCCCACGCACCCTCCAGAGAAACAGCCGTTCCTGAAGCCGTCTGAACAGGAGCGGGATCAAGACCCGAGCGCCAGACAGGGCATGAGGAGTTGGAGGATCAACTCCTTCCTCAGCACGTACGAGGACGGCGGAGAGGAAGGCCTACCTCAGGCTCTAGGCCCGGATGCATTTGATGATGATCCATCAGCTCAACAGGTAGCGGACCCTCAACGTTCCACAAATCGCTACGGGAAAAAAGAAATGCCCTCTAAACCAGATGTTCTGAGACCACGCTTTGGGAAACCCGTTTTACATGACAACAGCGAGAAAGACTCTGGCCCAACCAGGGATCTGCAGCCCAGCACTACCTATAGTCACCACATGATGGAGAAAGAAAGAGAGAAGGAGAGTGACATGGAGAGGGACAGATTGGGAGCCAGGGAGGGAACAGGAGATGTGGAGATGAAGGAGGGTCCAGAGGTCTCTGTTTCCAAGCACGAGTCATTCCGCACCCGTGTCAACCCGATGCTCATGAGAAGCTCTCGGCTGCGCTCCTCCCTTATCTTTTCCTCCTCAAAGGTGGAGAAGCACAGCGGGGGCCTGGGTCTTAACCCCGCCACAGAGGAAGACGAGGATCTAGACCATATCCGCACCACCTCTATAGTGGCTCAGATGCTTGAGAAGAGGAAGCCCTTGAACCGGGAGCCTTTTGAGTGGAGGAAGAAGACAGAGGAGAAGGACAAGGACGATGAGAAACAGAAAGTACCGGCCAAAGAGAAGGGGGAGACCAGCTTTAAAGACCTCAAAGATAAATTTCAGAATGCAAGCCAAGAAATTAAGACTTCCCCAGCTGAAGCGCCCTCCAATGTCACTGCAGGTTCTTTGAAAACTCAACAAGAATCATCATTGAATATGAATGATCCAGCTAGTCGCCTACAGTATTTTAAAGATTTGGCCGCCAAGAGAAAAACCTCAAGGACGGAGACAGAAACAGCACTCAAAGCCATGGGGCCAATTGAAAAGAAGCCAGACCTTTTGGATAAAACACATCATAGCACAGCCACTCACGACATCCCATCTGTTTCTGTTAACCCACCAGAACCTGAACCCAAGAAGTTAGACATCTCATCTAGGCTAGCGGAGCTCACTCGCAGATCGTCTGTCAGTGGAAACAAGCCACCTGCGGTCTCGACCAAGCCGTCAGTAAACCAGCTGAAGCCAACAGAGCCAGATTCCACTCGGAAGGCGGGGAATGGGTCAGAAGTTCAGAAGAAGGACCCTTTCAAGTCTCTGAAGCCCTTTCCCTCTCCAAACATCTTCCGAAAGGACCCGTTGAAGCTCAAAGCACTGAACCCTCGTCGGGTCTCTAGTGGTGAGGACATGCTGACAGCGGATGCAACCGACGCAGAGAAGAGTGAACTGAAGAAGAGCCGCTCGCACAGCTCTTCATCCATGATGCGTTCTGACTCAAGGGACGTACTCAACAAGAATTGTGGCTCCAATACTTCCATCAACACAATAGGGAGTGATGGCAAGAGTGAGGGGAAGCCTCTGGATTTCCTCAAGAAGCAGACGCAGAGGTTAAAGGGCTTCCTTGTGCCTAAGGATAAGGACAAGAAATCTGCTGCTAGTGCCGATGAAAAGACCATGAGAACTGTGGTGGAAATCACTGAAGACTCCAGCAAAAAGTCAAGCACGTCTTCTCACACGGGACCAAGCAACCATGACCAACCCAACGCTAACCACAAAGTGTCAGCGGGAACCTCTGGACCATCGCGGTACCAGTCCACCGGTGGCTCGGTGCTGTTCAGCAGCAACCTACGAGACGACACCAAGGTCATCCTGGGGCAGATCTCTGCCAACAGTCAGAAGAACAAAGCAGGCGGGGCCAAGGAGGGCGACCCTGGAGACGAGGGCCTGGAGAGACAGAATTCATTGAGGAAGACTCTCTTTTCGCGACCCCAAGCCAACCCACAGGAGAGAGAGGGCCTGCTGAAGAGGATGGAGAGTATGAGGAAGGAGAAGAAGGTGTACAGTCGCTTTGAGGTATGTGTACCAGCAAACAGAAGCCGGCAGGTTGGTTGGAAGAAGTGAGGAGTGGTGATAGACGTTGGAGAATTCCAACAAAAAGGTGGGAGAGTCACAAACTGATCTAACAAGTAACAAACAAAACTAAAGATGTTAAGGTTAATTGGATTACCATCCGAGAACCAAATAAGTTGCCGTGCAGGTTCCCATAGTTAAACAATCCAGATATTTCCCTAGTTTGTCATAGTATTATCGGATTGTGTTATATTTTATATTGTCATATAAAATATAAATTTGCTGCCATATCAATCCCTATGACAGTGAATAGTTTGTTATATTATATCATAACACGCCTAAATAATATGAACAAAGTACATGATTGCTGCCGTAGTGTTTGGAGATCTTTTCCTAATTTGAAAAATATGTAAACTATTACATTAGTAAGTTTTGCTTATAAACAGATTGGTTGTAACTTGGATGTGTGGGCAGATGCCTTTAACTAATTAAGATTTAAATCTGGGGTTTAGTTTCGGATTATGTTGAGTTGTGAATCATTAAGATCTGTGTCAACATTGAACCTCTACAGAGGCTCTAGTGTTTACCGTATAACCTTGACCACCAGGAGTATTAGCGAGAGGGGATGGTTGATCCTGTCGTATTCATTGTTCCTCTATTTCTGCTGTTCTGTTGACAGATGGGGAACAACCTTGGATAACTAAAGATGACTGACACTTTTGGCTTGGAAAATCTATGCAAATGAACAAAAAGACTCTTTCCGTAACGTGCCAACAACCCTATAAATGTACCTCAACAGCTGCCCATTCAAGCATTACTGGATTTTCTTACAAAGCAATAAACCTAGTTTTGAGTGTGCAGTTGTGGCAAGCATTGGCACCACATTTATTTAACCATATATGGTGAAAGAATGAAAGGAGCGTGACCTGACTCTGATACCGACTGCTTTCGGCAACATTTCACCAAGCAATAAAAAGCCAATGCTCTTAGAGAGACGTTAGGCCCTTGTGGGTATAAATATGCACAAGTAGGCTGCAAGTAAGTGGTGCGGAGAATTTTTTTACATCAAACAATGTCATGTACTTAATATGCAACTGGATTGAACAAGCCTGTGCAGAACAGCACATTCCTAGTTCCGGTGCGCCCGTGTCTATAACAGACTATTGACTTAGTAAAGAAATAAATGGTAATGCGGAAAGTATGCCTCTTGGGAGGGGACATTTTTAGAAATGTCTCAAAATTGAGAGCAGAAAAAACATGAGTATATATATCAAGCAATTCCAATGTTGAGTTCGGTATCCGCAGCACTTATAATATTTCTGTAGAAAGGTGGGATATAGAATACGTTTGGTTAAAAAATAAAGAATGTGCCTTTCGAAAGGGTGGGGCCTCTCAGGACTGACTTTTAAAATCAATTCAGGGAAGGGCTAGGCCTGCTGGAGCACATCTCAAGGGAAGAAAGCGTGGGTTACTATCACTGGTCCTTTCTTCAAAACAATGCTGGTGAAAGTTTGCCTATGCCCTGATCCACTCATTACTTAAGGTGGATTGTACACCACTGAAATAAATTCTTTATAGGACTATGCCAGATGCGTCATCCATTGAGTGGATAGACTCTTAATGCTGGACGAAGGCCAAGCTGATGACACTCACAAATCTTCTCCGACCTACGCCCTGAGCAGGTCCACTAACCTGTTTGTCTCTCCATTGGACCAATGACGTGGCTTTGAGGCTCAGTGAGCACTAGTCTTAATGTGTACTATGTTGAGACATTGAGGGTCCAACAGAGTTCTTCAGCACTAAGAGGATATTTGAATATGTTTTCTTCAAGGAATATTATTGTAAATATTAACATGAATAAGGGCTTGGTGAGGCTATTTATACAGTAACTGGTAACGAGTAGGTTAAATATTTTGTAAATGTCTTATAGTATCTAATACCAATTAGTTTAAGTACATTATCAAAGAAATAATGATTCACAATGACAACAAATCAATTTGCTGAACAGATTTCTTTTTTTAAAAAAGTGAATTGTAATATATGTTAGAATATTTTGCTGCAACAAAGTCATCTATTAAATGCGCTAAAAAATAATTTGCTTTTGTTGCTGTAATCAGTATTGATGACCTCCACAACTTCATAAATGCCAAAAAAAAACTACTAGTCCCTATCTCGTTTCTTTCATAGCACCATAATCAGATAAGATTGTGGATGGTTGTTGTGAGAGGGAAAGGGATATCAAAAGATCTCAAGATCTCACAAAATTATACCTGGCCAGTGGTTGCACTCAGCCAGAAGGGAGTCATAATAATATATCATAAGATCTTGACGAGGGAACAAGAATTATGGATGCACCTCCCTAATGATTCTGGCCGACTGTTGTCAGAATATATGTCATAGTGCTAGTGCTTTAAATCGATGAGGATTTGGTTTGATGGCTTTCCCCCAAGGTGTGTATATATTTGTACAAAAATGTATGAATAAGATAAGATAAGATAAGATAGACTTTATTGTCATTGTACAGTCACCTATACAACGAAATTGGGAGTGCCAACTGAAGGTGCATTACACATACAAAATAAATTAATAAACAAGCAATTTAAGTTAAAAATTGTGAAAAAAACAAGACAGAAATAAGAAAAACATTTGGAACAAGACAAGGACAGGTGATGTCAGAATAAATAAATATAAAGGCCGTAATCATATTGCACTTTATAGAAAGTGAGGAATCTGTGTTTCAAGTTTCTTAACGTTTTGTAGATGGCTTTCAAATATATAAAATCTATACAATATAAAATGTATTTCCATCAAGACCTAAAAACAAAATTTTGTCCGAACTGTATAAGCATCAAATATTCAATCTGGGTCATTCAATTTAATCTTGAGTGACTATTTATTAAAGCTGTTTATAAATAAAAAAAATTTAGGATAGTCACAAGGCCAAATCATCATCGTTGACCTACTCAGGTCATGCACCATGACCTGAGTACTCCTACGTAACAGACAAATAGGTTCTGACAACGGTAGGAATATATCATTAGTGAGGTCTATCCTTACCTGTGGTTCTCTAATAGAGAACTTCAGAACATGATGATTGGAGAACTTATGAGATATTATATCTTCTTCCTTCCTGGCTGAGCGCAACAGCTCTCCAGGTTTCCCATAAGAAACTATATGAAAATGTTAAACAAATACATATATCTGTAATACAGCCTACATCACAGGTGTGTACTGTCCTCAAAACAAACGGACAATGAAGTCCCAATCTCTTTCGTAATTGACAGGCTTTTGAGTGGCTAAAAATTGTCAATGGGAGTTTAAGTTTTTAGCTTTTTATTGGTGGAAATAGGAGGCGATAAAGAGACTTTATCAACTGCATATTTGTGAACGAGCAAACTCATCGAGTGAACTCCATCAAACCTGGTTCAAGAGCTCTTGTGAGATGTAATGATATCTCCTTCCAGACCTGGTGCCACAACCTACGTGGACCTATTTTGATTTATAAATGATTTGTAAAATGCTGCTGAGTTGATGGTGATATATCATTAGTTACTTCTGTTATATCTAGACTGCTCTGTTTCTCAGTCACCATGTCGTAATTACACAATTTATACTGAACTCATCAATCCATTTGTTATTGTTGTTCCGTTGCCAAAAAGATTAATTTCAAACTTCAGCATCATTAGCTGAGGTTAAAGACATCTCATCAAATTTAATTTAACGTTTAAGTCATGAAGGTAAATCATCATTGTTGACTTAAGGTAGCACCATGACCTAGGTACTCCTATGTAAAAGTAACAATTGTTCTGACAACGGTAGGAACATATCATTAGTGAGGTCTATCCTTACCTGTGGTTCTCTAAAAGAGAACTTCAGAACATGATGATTGGAGTTCTTATGAGATATGATTATATCTCCTCCTGGATGAGCGCAACAACTCTCCAGGTTTCCATTCTGACTATAACAAAATGTAAAACAAATACATCTATCTGTAATACAGCCTACATCACAGGTGTGTACTGTCCTCAAAACAAACGGACAATGAAGTCCCAATCTCTTTCGTAATTGAGTGGCTTTTGAGTGCTTAAAATTGTCAATGGGAGTTTTAATTTTTTTGTTTTAATTGGTGGAAATAGGAGGCGATCAAGAGACTTTATCAACTGCATATTTGTGAATGAGCAGACTCATCGCGTGAACTCCATCAAACCTGTTTCAAGAGCTCTCGTGAGATGTAATGATATCTCCTTCCAGACCTGGTGCCACAACCTACGTGGACCTATTTTGATTTATAAATGATTTGTAAAATGCTGCTGAGTTGATGGTGATATATCATTAGTTACTTCTGTTATATCTAGACTGCTCTGTTTCTCAGTCACCATGTCGTGAATACACAATTTATACTGAACTCATCAATCCATTTGTTATTGTTGTTCCTTTGCCAAAAAGATTAATTTCAAACTTCAGCATCATTAGCTGAGGTTAAAGACATCTCATCAAATTTAATTTAACGTTTAAGTCATGAAGGTAAATCATCATTGTTGACTTAAGGTAGCACCATGACCTAGGTACTCCTATGTAAAAGTAACAATTGTTCTGACAACGGAAGGAAGATATCATTAGTGAGGTCTATCCTTACCTGTGGTTCTCTAAAAGAGAACTTCAGAACATGATGATTGGAGTTCTTATGAGATATGATTATATCTCCTCCTGGATGAGCGCAACAACTCTCCAGGTTTCAATTCTGACTATAACAAAATGTTAAACAAATACATATATCTGTAATACAGCCTACATCACAGGTGTGTACTGTCCTCAAAACAAACGGACAATGAAGTCCCAATCTCTTTCGTAAATGACAGGCTTTTGAGTGGTTACAATTTTTCAACGTGAGTTTTCGTTTTAGGTTTTCATTTGTGGAAATAGGAGGTGATCAATAGGCTTTATCAACTGCATATTTGTGAACGAGCAGACTCATCGAGTGAACTCCATCAAACCTGGTTCAAGAGCTCTCGTGAGATGTAATGATATCTCCTTCCAGACCTGGTGCCACAACCTACGAGGACCTATTTTGATTTATAATTGATCTGTAAAATGCTGCTGAGTTGATGGTGATATATCATTATTTACTTCTGTTATATTTGGACTGCTCTGTTTCTCAGTCACCATGTCGTGAATACACAATTTATAGTGAACTCATCAATCCATTTGTTATTGTTGTTCCTTTGCCAAAAAGATTTATTTCAAACTTCAGCATCATTGCCTGAGGTTAAAGACATCTCATCAAATTTAATTTAACATTTAAGTCATTGTTGACCTAAGGTAGCACCATGACCTAGGTACTCCTATGTGAAAGTAACAATTGTTCTGACAACAATAGGAACATATCATTAGTGAGGTCTATCCTTACCTGTGGCTCTCTAAAAGAGAACTTCAGAACATGATGATTGGAGATATTATGGAATATGATTATATCTCCTCCTGGCTGAGCGTAACAACTCTCCAGGTTTCCATTCTGACTATAACAAAATGTAAAACAAATACATATATCCGTAATACAGCCTCCATCACAGGTGTGTACTGTCCTCAAAACAAACGGACAATGATGTCCCAATCTCTTTCGTAATTGACAGGCTTTTGAGTGCTTAAAATTGTCAATGGGAGTTTTAATTTTTATGTTTTTATTGGTGGAAATAGGAGGCGATCAAGAGACTTTATCAACTGCATATTTGTGAATGAGCAGACTCATCGCGTGAACTCCATCAAACCTGGTTCAAGAGCTCTCGTGAGATGTAATGATATCTCCTTCCAGACCTGGTGCCACAACCTACGTGGACCTATTTTGATTTATAATTGATCTGTAAAATGCTGCTGAGTTGATGGTGATACATCATTAGTTACTTCTGTTTGGACTGCTCTGTTTCTCAGTCACCATGTCGTAATTACACAATTTATACTGAACTCATCAATCCATTTGTTATTGTTGTTCCTTTGCCAAAAAGATTAATTTCAAACTTCAGCATCATTAGCTGAGGTTAAAGACATCTCATCAAATTTAATTGAACATTTAAATCATGAAGGTAAATCATCATTGTTGACTTAAGGTAGCACCATGACCTAGGTACTCCTACGTAAAAGTAACAATTGTTCTGACAACAATAGGAAGATATCATTAGTGAGGTCTATCCTTACCTGTGGTTCTCTAAAAGAGAACTTCAGAACATGATGATTGGAGTTCTTATGAGATATGATTATATCTCCTCCTGGATGAGCGCAACAACTCTCCAGGTTTCCATTCTGACTATAACAAAATGTTAAACAAATACATATATCTGTAATACAGCCTACATCACAGGTGTGTAATGTCCTCAAAACAAACGGACAATGAAGTCCCAATCTCTTTCGTAAATGACAGGCTTTTGAGTGGTTACAATTTTTCAACGTGAGTTTTCGTTTTAGGTTTTCATTTGTGGAAATAGGAGGCGATCAATAGGCTTTATCAACTGCATATTTGTGAACGAGCAGACTCATCGAGTGAACTCCATCAAACCTGGTTCAAGAGCTCTCGTGAGATGTAATGATATCTCCTTCCAGACCTGGTGCCACAACCTACGAGGACCTATTTTGATTTATAATTGATCTGTAAAATGCTGCTGAGTTGATGGTGATATATCATTATTTACTTCTGTTATATTTGGACTGCTCTGTTTCTCAGTCACCATGTCGTGAATACACAATTTATAGTGAACTCATCAATCCATTTGTTATTGTTGTTCCTTTGCCAAAAAGATTTATTTCAAACTTCAGCATCATTGCCTGAGGTTAAAGACATCTCATCAAATTTAATTTAATATTTAAGTCATTGTTGACCTAAGGTAGCACCATGACCTAGGTACTCCTATGTGAAAGTAACAATTGTTCTGACAACAATGGGAACATATCATTCGTGAGGTCTTTCCTTACCTGTGGTTCTCTAATGGAGAACTTCAGAACATGATGATTGGATATCTTATGAGATATGATTATATCTCCTTCCTGACTGTGGCCAACAACCTTCCCGGTTTCAATTCTGAATATTTCATTGTGAATTTGTTTTTATCAAGACATGAAAAGAAATTACATTGATTCCTGCCATTCAATTTAGTCTTGGAGAATGTTAAATATTTAAAGGTCCCATGCCATGAAAATTTCGCTTTGAGGTTTTCTAACATTAATGAGTCCCCCTAGCCTGCTTAGGGTACCCCAGTGGCTAGAAAGGGCCCTAGGTATAAAACGAGCACCAGGTATCCTGCTCCGCCTTTGAAAAATGAAAGCTCAGACGCTCCGATTTCGATTTTGCCCCATATATCATCATAAGGGACAAGGTTACCTCCCCTTCTCTGCTTTGGCCGCCCAGAGAATTTGGCCCGCCAATGAGACAATGAGCTACGACTGTTGTACACTTCTTTGTTATTTGGATAACCGTTCTACTGTTGGTGTTATGGCGCATAACACGTCAGGTTCTCTGGCGTCTCTGGTATTTCCACAACGATACTCGTAGCGGGGGTTATCTCAGCCATGGTTGAGAAGGAATTGGCGGAAAGGATCTTTTGCTTTAAATGCCTGAAGTACATGAACCGCGACATGGAGGTCAAAAGGGATTGTTGCCCGCGGTTGTCTCCCGCCGGAGCCCCGCAGCCCGCTGCACCACCGCCACGAGGCTCGCCACGGGCAGCGGGCAGCGGAGCTCCGGTGGGAGACATTCGCTGTCAACAATCGTGGGCAACAATCCCTTTCTCCTCCATGTCGCGGTTCAGTCTACTTCAGATTGAGGTGGAAGTGGAAGACTCAGAGTCGTTTGAGATTCATAATATCGTCTGGAGGCACACACTTTTTTCGGCCATGATATATTATATGATGTAGATAGTGATGTATAATGCCCCATTTCCACTGCAGGGTGCGGAACGGATCGGATCGCAAAGGTGCGGTAGGGAGGGGGCGGTATAGCCCAGCTCAGTTCCGAGGTCGCGTTTCCACTGCCGACAGTACCCTTGGTGGTAGCCCGGATGTCGATCGCCGTGGCAGCTAGGTAAACATCGTAAACAACGTCTTCCTCCCCAAGAATGCAGACGAGCGTCTCCACCTCCTTGTTCGCCCAAGCAAGCTTTTTACGCGACATGTTAATTGTAAAGAATAATACCTCGAGGCTACTGTTTGTTTTTATCCCCGCGTCACCCGGAAGTGACGATTCTGTCGACCAATCAACGGAGGGGGGGTGTAGCTAGAATTTCACGGGACCCTTTCAGGCGTCTGGTCTCGTTTTGGGTACCGCAACGGAGGAGTCCCGAGAATGGGGCCGGAACGGGTACGGCAAAGTCCGGGTCACGCCCACTTTTGGCGGTGGAAACGCGACCCGACCCGCACCTTTGCGATCCGATCCGTTCCGCACCCTGCAGTGGAAATGGGGCATAATGTGATATTATTTAGATATGGAGCTCCAGGACTCCCGCCGGAGCACCCGGAGTGTTCTAGAATATTTACAGATCACGGCCAAAAGCTGTGTGCGCCTCGCCATTGCGATACATCCACTGTAAAAAGAGCGCATGGTACCGTGGCCGCAAGCAGCTCAGGGCCACACCAAGGCTGAATTTCTTGAACGTCTTCAAATACTGTATTAAGGGCCCACTAACACCAATATAGCATCCATAAAGTAGCATGCCATGGGACCTTTAAACCATTTAATTTATGTAACTGAATGTTATTTTTGGTAGACTGGTTTAGGTAAATAACAATAACATGGACCTATCCGTGGGCATGTCCAGAAATCTGAAACATTGAATGAGGGAATATTTATAAAACGGTTTATAATTATTTATTTTTTTATGAAAGTCATGAAGCAAAATTATCATTGTCAACCTTAGATACCACCATGACCTATTGCTACGTAACTGACAAATATGTTGTGCCAACAGTATTTACATATCATTAGTCAGGTGTATCCTTAGCTGTGGTTCTCTAATGGAGAACTTCAGAACATGCTGTTTGGTGAACTTATGAGATATGATTATGTCTCCTTCCTGGCTGAGCGCAACATCTTTCCAGGTTTCCATTCTGACATTACGAATGTGAGAAAACAGAAATATTTGTGGGGGGTTATATATCCTATATCCTAGTAATGTAATGTCCTCAATAGAAAATAAGATACAATGAATTCACATTATTTTTTATAATTGACGTGGTTAAAAATTGACCAATGTAACTTTTTTGGGGATAAGCAGTAGGAAGGTATCATTAGTGAGGTGTCCTTACCTGTTGTTCTCTCATAGAGAACCTCAGAACATGATGATTGGAGATCTTATGAGATATGATTATATCTTCTTAATGGCTGAGCGTAACAACTATCCAGGTTTCTGTTCTGACTATAAGATAATTCATTGTAATCATTGTACAGTCGCCTATGCAACAAAATTGGGAGTGCCAACTTACGGTGCATTGCACATACAAAAAACAAACAGGCAATTTAAGTTAAAAAAAAAATGTTTTTAGAACTAGACAAGAACAGGCGAGGTGAATGATAAACATAAAATATAAAAGGCCATAAGCATATTGCACTTCATATAAAGTGAGGTATATGTGTGTATGTTTAATGTTTTATAAGTGTTAAGTGCCCTGATTGCCCAAGGAAAGAGCTGTTGTTCAGTCTGTTGGTTGTGCTCTTCAGGCTCCTGTACCTCCTACCAGAGGGCAGTAGGCTGAGCAGGTGGTGGTGGGGATGGAGGTGGTGTGAATACGAATGTGTGAAACAAATAAGTGTTTTCTCTGTTAATGGGTCCACAAGATATGTGTGTGCTTTTGTTGATGCACTGATACGCTCAATTCTGAGTGATTAAATTCTCCTAATATGAGATTTGGTTGTGGAATTAGCAAGCGATCAAGAGTCTTTATCAACTGCATATTTTTAAACAAGTATCGAGTGAACTCCATCTAACCTTGTTCAAGAGCGCTCGTGAGATGTGATGATATCTCCTTCCAGGCCTGGCGCTACAACCTACCAGGACCCATTTGGAATGATCAATTACAACCCGATTAGCACTGGGTGTTATGCACACTGGTAACAGCACAACATACGTGATATTAACGTAAAAATAGGAAGGTCATGGTACTAATGTCTTTCAACATTGATGATTTGGGCCTGATGATTTTTCTACACTCGACCGAATGGGAAGGATACTGCATGATTCATCAAAGTACTTTAATCTGCGATTGATCTGACCCAGATTCAATATTTTCCGCTAATTAGGTTCAGAACTAGAAGGTAGAATACCTGTGAGAAGTTATTTAGATAAGTAAACATGATCTTCCAACTAGAAATGTAAAGCACTAAATGTAAAGCACTCATTACAATTGAGGATAACAATTGTTAACGTTTCAAATGATTTTCTGTATATAACTTGAGATCACTCCTCCTGGCTTCCTCTTCCACTTTACCTCTTCTAGACTTCCTCTTCTAGGATATTTAACTGTGCCACCTTAAGAATTTCTAAAAGTATAGAGCAAAACCTATTAATGAACACATTTGATGGAATACACCTTAACCAAAGAGACCCCAATGACATACACACATTGGAAGATACTTACCAGTGGCTAATAACTGGCATTTTGAATTCTGAGCGCTTTCTATTTCAGATGGAAGTCTCTCTGGGGTCTGAGGAGGAAGGATAAAGCTTAAAGGAGTGTAAAACAAAACAACATTTCTGTAAAATCTCTTCAGTGAAACGCAAACCTACAAATATAGTGAGTAGATTTTTGTGCTGCTCTATGAGTTGATTGAGTTGGTTTTCAAACTTCATCCTGCATGAAGAAAACATGTACAATTATAAATATACACATATCAAAATAAACAACGGCCACAGGTCGGATGGTTATAATAAGTTTTACTTGAAAGTCAACGTCAACATAAGTTCAACGGCTCAATCGGGGTGAGACAGAATAGTCACATCTATCTGCAGTGATAGACTTCTGAATCACAAATAATGTGCTCTAGTTACCGCAGCTTTCTGTGCTTCAACTTTAATTCCTGGATCTGGCATCTGTACTGTTTTAACGTCTCCTCGCTTTGCCTGTTGAGCTGCAATTGTCTGCAAACAGACACTTCACACATCAGAAATGTATAGGGTATGGAGGGTTATTCAAGCATGCTATGCACCAAGAAGTTAGCATAAAGTTGATATTCATCTACCATGCATTTTATTGTGTATGGGCATAGTATAAAAAAATATATAGATATATATTTATTTTTTCTGTAGACATCATTTTATTTCATAATCTAGACATAATAACCACACATTTAGAGATATTGTTTACTGGGACACGACGAAATGAATTAAGATTCTTAAAGGCACCCAGTGCAACTTTATGTAAACATTCAATGAAAAATAAACATTCAATTTCTAGTCTTTTTTACACGTAGTAAGTTTCAATAACTCCATACCATTACATATCGACATTCAAGGAGCAAAGATGAGACGTCGTTGTGTGGTGAGAACTGATAGAAAATCGTAAACAACAACAATTGCCGGTGGGGAGAAGCCATTTTTCCATTGACTGGAAGCCTGCTTTATTTATTGTAGGTTACAAAAAATAAAGAAAATGGCGGCATTGTTGTTGTTATCGATTTTGTATCAGTTCTCACCACACAACGACGTCTCATCTTTGCTGCTTAAATGTCGGTATGTAATGGTATGGAGTTATTGAAACTTACTACGTGTAAAAAAGACTAGAAATTGAATGTTTATTTTTAAGCCTCGAAAGTTGCACTGGGTGCCTTTAACTGAATACTTAACTAGCTATCTCATAAGTTGTGCCCTACATGGCTAAATGTTTCTGTAATTTACTGCCATCTAGCGTTTCACATCATAAACACACAATCTATGAGTTGGGTTCTTTCGCCGAATGCACACACGCCTTATTTATTTGCCATTTTTGTAGACTGCTGCCAATCTCACCTAGCGGTGACTCTCTGCATTAGGACTGCAGAACCCGCATGACTCTTTAACAAAACATGATTACAAAACCATTTATAATAAACTCTTTTTTAATTTCGGGTGTCATAAATATGCAGGAATTAAGAGGATCCTTTTCATTTCACAAAATAGGCATTGCATATGAGAAGGATGCATACGGAACACCTTTTTTGTCTAGCTTTGAGTTGGTAAGTTTCAGTTCGTACTGTAATGAAAATAAAACCAATTTTCAACAGTGGCTAATTTTAACAGCAGTCTTTATATATAATGTCTGAAAGGTCTCAAAAAGAAAGTATCTCACAATTTGCCAGTACTTTCAACAAGGCATCATCAACTGAGATGGATTCGGTGACGTCTCCGTCAAGGACCAGTTTTTCTGCTCAGATAAGTACAAAGTATAAAGAATTTAACACGAATTTTAACTTTCAACACTCATCAAATCAGAACGGTCCTGGAGGGTTGTTGCGCCCAGCCAGGATGGAGATATAATCATATCTCATTAGATTTCCACTCATCATATTCTGTAATTCTCTTGAAGAGAAAAACAGGTAAGGATGTACCTCACCAATGATACTGTAGTAACGATGTCAGAACTCAATTGACCCTCGGGTAACACTATCTACATCATGGTGCTACTATTTAATAAAAAAAATATATATATATAGAATTATCCTGTTTACAGCAATGCAAAACATGACGCATAACTGTGGAATAAATATTACTGAAATGATTGATTAATTATTACTTTTCTGAAATTGTGTTCTGATTGTCTCGATCCTCCCGGGGCTTGCCTTTCCTAGTCTGCTTGTTAGGTAGCTGTAAATAGTCCAACTGTGTTATGAAACCTAGAAACGCCCCTGGGCCCTGTACCACGAAGCTCGCTTAGAGGGTTAGTGAGGTATGTTGAGCTCCAAGCCTGGGTTAGTTGTACCACGAAAGTAGATCTCTTTAGCGTCGCTGTATCACCCTGGTGACTAATGCTCGCAACCAAACCTGGTCGGGACTCGGGAGCAGTTTTTCGGCTTAGTCTAGCCGGAGATCTGCTATTAAAATCGGCGTGCGCAGCTTCCTAGCCCCTCCTCTGACAATTGCGTCACCATTTGTGGGTGTTCCCGTGGACCCGGCGCACTTCTCGTACAGGCGTCTCTCCGGAGAGGGTTTTACGGGACAGAACCGATCCCTTGGCATTGTCTGACGATATTCAGATTTCTGACTTTATTGTCATTGTGCAAACAACGAAATTGGGGTTCTTCATGAGAGATACAGATTCTCATCAGAGGGTGTTCGTTATTTGATCGCAGTGCCGCTGCTAGCAATTTTGGGGCCCTAAGCATGACTCCTTTATGCCCCCCCCCCCCGAAAAAAAGAATTGGTCTCTGCCAGCTTAACATTTTATTAAAACGCAAAAGTTAAATCTACTTTGGAAACACAGTTCACAGAACAGCCAAAACATACATACAGTACACACAAGTATTGGAATGTCCAAAATCTTTTAAATTAAATAGTTATCCATGAATACAAACTTAAAACCAGAAGTATACAAGTAAGAATTATAATTATTATTTTTTTTTTTTTTGGGGGCCCCCTCAGGACTTGAGGCCCTACGCGCAGCGCGTAGTGTGCGTTATGGGAGCGCCGGCACTGGTCATGAAAAAAAACATAAGGGGTAACACTGTTATTTTTTATTGGTCGTCATGAAAAAAAACATAAGGGGTAACACTGTTGTTTTACTTTGGTCGTCATGAAAAAAAACATAAGGGGTAACACTGATGTTTTTTATTGGTCGTCATGAAAAAAAACATAAGGGGTAACACTGTGGTTTTTTATTGGTCGTCATGAAAAAAAAACATAAGGGGTAACACTGTGGTTTTTTATTGGTCGTCATGAAAAAAAACATAAGGGGTAACACTGTCGTTTTTTATTGCTCGTCATGAAAAAAAACATAAGGGGTAACACTGTTGTTTTTATTGGTCATCATGAAAAAAAACATAAGGGGTAACACTGTTGTTTTTTATTGGTCGTCATGAAAAAAACATAAGGGGTAACACTGTTGTCTTTGTCAAATAAAACATAAGGGGTAACACTGTCGTTTTTTATTGATCGTCATGAAAAAAAACAAGGAAAATAATAGAAATACACACATACATTTTAATGTCATGTATATCCTCTTTATTGATGATTGATTATTGTGTTAGGTCATCGCCTCAGTGGTGCAGTGGAGTGCACTCTGCCCAAACCCCTGGAGACCGGGGTTCAAGTACGGTTGATGTCTTCTGTTGGAAGACTCTTATATCTATTTCATGTGAATTATAAAGTGAAGTATAACCTTCGTGATGCCTATGTCCGGTGTCTTGTTGGTGCATTGTTAAGGTCGGAGGTTAACACTTTAAACAGCTCATTTTTGGATCCCCGCAAAAACGTAGACAGGGGTGGCACTGTCGTTTTTTTTTGGTCAACATGGAAAAAACATGAGGGGTGACTGTCGTTTTCTATCGGCTGTCATGAAATAAACATAAGGGTCTATATTTATCAAATAAAACATAGGGGGTAACACTGTTGTTTTACTTTGGTCGTCATGAAATAAAACACAAGGGGTAACACTGTTGTTTTTTATTGGTCGTCATGAAAAAAAACATAAGGGGCAACACTGTTGTTTTTTATTGGTCGTCATGAAAAAAACCATAAGGGGTAACACTGTTGTTTTTTATTGGTCGTCATGAAAAAAACCATGAGGGGTAACACTGTTGTCTTTGTCAAATAAAACATAAGGAGTAACACTGTTGTTTTTATTGGTCGTCATGAATTTATTTAGGATTCATAAAGGGCTTTCTTATCTTATCTACTGTATATACAGTGCAATCGTCATGAAAAAAAACATAAGGGGTAACACTGTGGTTTTTTATTGGTCGTCATGAAAAAAAAACATAAGGGGTAACACTGTGGTTTTTTATTGGTCGTCATGAAAAAAAACCTAAGGGGTAACACTGATGTTTTTATTGGTCTTCGTGAAAAAAAACATAAGGGGTAACACTGTCGTTTTTTATTGGTCGTCATGAAAAAAAACATAAAGGGTAACACTGTTGTTTTTTATTGGTCGTCATGAAAAAAAACATAAGGGGTAACACTGTTGTTTTTTATTGGTCGTCATGAAAAAAAACATAAGGGGTAACACTGTCGTTTTTTATTGGTCGTCATGAAAAAAAACATAAGGGGTAACACTGTTGTTTTTATTGGTCGTCATGAAAAAAAACATAAGGGGTAACACTGTTGTTTTGTATTGGTCGTCATGAAAAAAACCATAAGGGGTAACACTGTTGTTTTTTATTGGTCGTCATGAAAAAAACCATAAGGGGTAACACTGTTGTCTTTGTCAAATAAAACATAAGGAGTAACACTGTTGTTTTTATTGGTCGTCATGAAAAAAACCGTAAGGGGTAACACTGTTGTTTTTATTGGTCGTCATGAAAAAAACATAAGGGGTAACACTGTGTTTTTTTATTTGTCGACATGAAAAAAAACATAAGGGGTAACACTGTCGTTTTTTATTGGTCGTCATGAAAAAAAACATAAGGGGTAACACTGTTGTTTTTATTGGTCGTCATGAAAAAAAACATAAGGGGTAACACCGTTGTTTTTTATTGGTCTTCATGAAAAAAACCGTAAGGGGTAACACTGTTGTCTTTGTCAAATAAAACATAAGGAGTAACACTGTTGTTTTTATTGGTCGTCATGAAAAAAAATATAAGGACGCAAGTAACACTGTTGTTTTTTATTGGTCGTCATGAAAAAAAACATAAGGGGTAACACTGTTGTTTTTTATTGGTCGTCATGAAAAAAAACATAAGGGGTAACACTGTTTTTTTTACTTTGGTCGTCATGAAAAAAAACATAAGGGGTAACACTGATGTTTTTTATTGGTCGTCATGAAAAAAAACATAAGGGGTAACACTGTGGTTTTTTATTGGTCGTCATGAAAAAAAAACATAAGGGGTAACACTGTGGTTTTTTATTGGTCGTCATGAAAAAAAACCTAAGGGGTAACACTGATGTTTTTATTGGTCTTCATGAAAAAAAACATAAGGGGTAACACTGTCGTTTTTTATTGGTCGTCATGAAAAAAAACATAAGGGGTAACACTGTTGTTTTTATTGGTCGTCATGAAAAAAAACATAAGGGGTAACACTGTTGTTTTTTATTGGTCGTCATGAAAAAAACCATAAGGGGTAACACTGTTGTTTTTTATTGATCGTCATGAAAAAAACATAAGGGGTAACACTGTTGTCTTTGTCAAATAAAACATAAGGGGTAACACTGTCGTTTTTTATTGGTCGTCATGAAAAAAAACTTAAGGAAAATAATAGAAATACACACATACATTTTAATGTCATGTATATCCTCTTTATTGATGATTGAATATTGTGTAATGTCATCGAATCAGTGGTGCAGTGGAGTGCACTCTGCCTAATCCTCTGGAGACCGGGGCTCAAGTCAGGTTGATGTCATCTGTTGGACGACTCTTATATCTATTTCATGTGAATTTTAAAGTCAAGTATAACCTTCGTGATGCCAATGTCCGGTGTCTTGTTGGTGCATTGTTAAGGTCGGAGGTTAACACTTTAAACAGCTAATTTTTGGATCCCCGCAAAAACGTAGACAGGGGTGGCACTGTCGTTTTTTTTTGGTCAACATGGAAAAAACATGAGGGGTAACTGTCGTTTTTTATCGGCTGTCATGAAATAAACATAGGGGTCTATATTTATCAAATAAAACATAAGGAGTAACACTGTTGTTTTTATTGGTCGTCATGAATTTATTTAGGATTCATAAAGGGCTTTCTTATCTTATCTACTGTATATACAGTGCACTCGTCATGAAAAAAAACATAAGGGGTAACACTGTGGTTTTTTATTGGTCGTCATGAAAAAAAAACATAAGGGGTAACACTGTGGTTTTTTATTGGTCGTCATGAAAAAAAACCTAAGGGGTAACACTGATGTTTTTATTGGTCTTCATGAAAAAAAACATAAGGGGTAACACTGTCGTTTTTTATTGGTCGTCATGAAAAAAAACATAAGGGGTAACACTGTTGTTTTTTATTGGTCGTCATGAAAAAAAACATAAGGGGTAACACTGTCGTTTTTTATTGGTTGTCATGAAAAAAAACATAAGGGGTAACACTGTGGTTTTTTATTGTTCGACATGAAAAAAAACATAAGGGGTAACACTGTTGTTTTTTATTGGTCGTCATGAAAAAAAATATGAGGGGTAACACTGTTGTTTTTATTGGTCGTCATGAAAAAAACATAAGGGGTAACACTGTTGTTTTTTATTGGTCGTCATGAAAAAAACCATAAGGGGTAACACTGTTGTTTTTTATTGGTCGTCATGAAAAAAAACATAGGGGGTAACACTGTTGTTTTTTATTGGTCGTCATGAAAAAAACATAAGGGGTAACACTGTTGTCTTTGTCAAATAAAACAAGGGGTAACACTGTCGTTTTTTATTGGTCGTCATGAAAAAAAACATAAGGAAAATAATAGAAATACACACATACATTTTAATGTCATGTATATCCTCTTTATTGATGATTGATTATTGTGTAATGTCTTCGCCTCAGTGGTGCAGTGGAGTGCACTCTGCCTAACCCCCTGGAGACCGGGGTTCAAGTCCGGTTGATGTCATCTGTTGGAAGACTCTTATATCTATTTCATGTGAATTATAAAGTCAAGTATAACCTTCGTGATGCCTATGTCCGGTGTCTTGTTGGTGCATTGTTAAGGTCGGAGGTTAACACTATTAACAGCTAATTTTTGGATCCCCGCAAAAACGTAGACAGGGGTGGCACTGTCGTTTTATTTTGGTCAACATGGAAAAAACATGAGGGGTAACTGTCGTTTTTTATCGGCTGTCATGAAATAAACATAAGGGTCTATATTTATCAAATAAAACATAGGGGGTAACACTGTTGTTTTACTTTGGTCGTCATGAAAAAAAACACAAGGGGTAACACTGTCGTTTTTTTTGGTCGTCATGAAAAAAAACATAAGGGGTAACACTGTTGTTTTTTATTGGTCGTCATGAAAAAAAACATTGTTTTTTATTGGTCGTCATGAAAAAAACCATAAGGGGTAACACTGTTGTCTTTGTCAAATAAAACATAAGGAGTAACACTGTTGTTTTTATTGGTCGTCATGAATTTATTTAGGATTCATAAAGGGCTTTCTTATCTTATAATAATAATAATATAGATATATAAAGTGAGGTATATGTGTGTATGTTTAATGTTTTATGTGTGTTAAGTGCCCTGATTGCCCAAGGAAAGAGCTGTTGTTCAGTCTGTTGGTTGTGCTCTTCAGGCTCCTGTACCTCCTACCAGAGGGCAGTAGGCTGAGCAGGTGGTTGTGGGGATGGAGGTGGTGTGAATACGAATGTGTGAAACAAATAAGTGTTTTCTCTGTTAATGAGTCCACAAGATATGTGTGTGCTTTCGTTGATGCACTGATACGCTCAATTCTGAGTGATTAAATTCTCCTAATATGAGATTTTGGTTGTGGAATTAGCAAGCGATCAAGAGTCTTTATCAACTGCATACTTTTGAACAAGTATCGAGTGAACTCCATCAAACCTTGTTCAAGAGCTCTCGTGAGATGTGATGATATCTCCTTCCAGGCCTGGCGCTACAACCTACCAGGACCCATTTGGAATGATCAATTCCAACCCGATTAGCACTGGGTGTTATGCACACTGGTAACAGCACAACATACGTGATATTAACGTAAAAATAGGAAGGTCATGGTACTAAGGTCTGTCAACGTTGATGATTTGGGCCTGATGATTTTTCTACACTCGACCGAATGGGAAGGATACTGCATGATTCATCAAAGTACTTTAATCTGTGATTGATCTGGCCCAGATTCAATATTTTCCGCTCATTAGGTTCAGAACTAGAAGGTAGAATACCTGTGAGAAGTTATTGAGATAAGTAAACATGATCTTCCATCTAGAAATGTAAAGCACTAAATGGTTTGAACTAAGAAGTCAGAATGGATCCTGTTTTTACTCCCATAAACAAAGGAGTTGTTATCAAAGTTCTCTCTTAGCGAATAACAGATAAGATAGGCCTATACTCCTCCTTAATGACATGTCGTCACTGTTAACAGAACTAATCTGACTATCACGTAGAACTACATAGTTCCTAATGCCACATAGCCAAAATGGCCAAGTAATTACAAAGGCATTTTCTGGTGAAAGCCTTTAATGAAGCATGAAAACAATCCTTATTATATTCAATATATTCTGAACCATTTATTTAATTTCACAATATTACACTGATATTAAGTGGTTTTTCTGCACACGTAAACCGACAAATACAACAGTTATGTAAGGATCACTCTATGAATTAAGCAGTTATTGAATGTGGATACAATTCCTTGTTCATACACATGCATACGGGATCCAATTTGAAATAAGGAGTGGTTTATAACAAAACCCTTTAGTTAACTTCACAAATAACCGCTCATTACAATTGAGGATAACAATTGTTAATGTTTCAAAGGATTTTCTGTATATAACTTGAGATCACTCCTCCTGGCTTCCTCTTCCACTTTACCTCTTCTAGACTTCCTCTTCTAGGATATTTAACTGTGCCACCTTAAGAATTTCTAAAAGTATAGAGCAAAACCTATTAATGAACACATTTGATGGAATACACCTTAACCAAAGAGACCCCAATGACATACACACATTGGAAGATACTTACCAGTGGCTAATAACTGGCATTTTGAATTCTGAGCGCTTTCTATTTCAGATGGAAGTCTCTCTGGGGTCTGAGGAGGAAGGATAAAGCTTAAAGGAGTGTAAAACAAAACAACATTTCTGTAAAATCTCTTCAGTGAAACGCAAACCTACAAATATAGTGAGTAGATTTTTGTGCTGCTCTATGAGTTGATTGAGTTGGTTTTCAAACTTCATCCTGCATGAAGAAAACATGTACAATTATAAATATACAAATATAAAAATAAACAACAGCTACAGGTCGGATGGTTATAATAAGTTTTACTTGAAAGTCAACGTCAACATAAGTTCAACGGCTCAATCGGGGTGAGACAGAATAGTCACATCTATCTGCAGTGATAGACTTCTGAATCACAAATAATGTGCTCTAGTTACCGCAGCTTTCTGTGCTTCAACTTTAATTCCTGGATCTGGCATCTGTACTGTTCTAACGTCTCCTCGCTTTGCCTGTTGAGCTGCAATTGTCTGCAAACAGACACTTCACACATCAGAAATGTATAGGGTATGGAGGGTTATTCAAGCATGCTATGCACCAAGAAGTTAGCATAAAGTTGATATTCATCTACCATGCATTTTATTGTGTATGGGCATAGTATAAAAAAATATATAGATATATATTTATTTTTTCTGTAGACATCATTTTATTTCATAATCTAGACGTAATAACCACACATTTAGAGATATTGTTTACTGGGACACGACGAAATGACTTAAGATTCTTAACTGAATACTTAACTAGCTATTTCATAAGTTGTGCCCTACATGGCTACACGTTTCTGTAATTTACTGCCATCTAGCGTTTCACATCATAAACACACAATCTATGAGTTGGGTTCTTTCGCCGAATGCACACACGCCTTATTTATTTGCCATTTTCGTAGGCTGCTGCCAATCTCACCTGGCGGATTCCTGCTCTGACTCTCTGCATTGGAACTTCAGAACCCTGCATGACTCTTTAACAAAACATGATTACAAAACCATTTATAATAAACTCTTTTTTAATTTCGGGTGTCATAAATATGCAGGAATTAAGAGGATCCTTTTCTTTCACAAAATAGGCATTGCATATATGAGAAGGATGCATACGGAACACCTTTTTTGTCTCGGTGCGTAGCTTTGAGTTGGTAAGCTTCAGTTCGTACTGTAATGAAAATAAAACCCTTTTCAACAGTGGCTAACTTTAACAGCACTCTTTATAGATAATGTCTGAAGGGTCTCAAAAAGAAAGTATCTCACAATTTGCCAGTTCTTCCAACAAGGCATCATGAACTGAGAGGGATTCGTTGACGTCTCCGTCAAGGACCAGTTTATCTGCTCAGATAGGTACAAAGTACAAAGAATTTTGCAAGGATTTTAACTTTCAACACTCATCAAATCAGAACGGTCCTGGAGGGTTGTTGCGCCCAGCCAGGATGGAGATATAATCATATCTCATTAGATCTCCGCTCATCATATTCTGTAATTCTCTTGAAGAGAAAAACAGGTAAGGATGTACCTCACCAATGATACCGTAGCAACGATGTCAGAACTCAAGTGACCCTCTGGTAACACTATCTACATCATGGTGCTACTATTTAATAAAAAATATATATATAGAATTATCCTGTTTACAGCAATGCAAAACATGACGTATAACTGTGGAATAAATATTACTGAAATTATTGATGAATTACTTTTAAACATTTTCAAACGTTACCCAAAAGGCTTTGCGAGCAAAAAGTGTCATTGGCATTGGTTGGCTGCGCCCTGCCTTAAAACATTTAAAATTATACTAGCTAAAAACGCCTGGTTATGAGGTAAAAAATATACAGAACAATGATGTAGTAATGTTTAATTGCTGGATGTTAACTTTGGCTGAAATGATACGCTCCTCTGTGTGTTTTTGTAAAAAAAAAAAAGCATACGGGAGAAGATGACAAACATCCTGGAAAGGACACTGACGAGGATGACGCATATAGGCTGAAAGAGGGTCATGAATTGTGGCGTTTTCCCGGTCTACCCCAACGCTATTTCCGTCATCCTGCTTCCCATGTGTATACACGTAAAGAGTCACCGGAGGGAGAAGAAATAGAACCGGACCGGATAATGAACAACAACAAGAATAATATACATGGAGATTTTTTTAGAAGTATTTCCAATAGCAATGTCAGAAACAACCCAGACGGATATAGATCTTTCAGAAGTCCTCTCTCTCTCGCTTCATGCCGCTTAAACCATGTGACTGAAAGTCCCGCCCCTTTATACCCCTAGTAACGCGTACCGTCGTTAGATCGTTTTATCACTTTTATTAAGAGACGTGGTTGATTTATAAACAAACGACGAGTTTTCGTTAATATCCAATACAGGGACACACGCTTAAAAGAAGGATAAAATTGAACGAGCATGTCTTTCTGTATTGTATAATGTGTCTTATTGCCTAGTTTAATACCAAGGCGAGGTGCCTCTGCCATACCCTCTTGATGTTTTCTCAGCTTGACCATCAGCTGTTCAAATTTGAGTTCTTCCATATCTCTGCTTCCTTTGTAAACTATGAAAAAAGTGAATTAGTACATCAAAGGGAAAAGGATGGTATCAATAAAATCACTTGGGGGGCGTAATGCTAATTGAAACGCATTATAAAACGACGACGTTATTATTTAATTTATCTAGTAACATTATGTTACTTATTAAAATATGTATCCATTACGTTTAACAATAAAAACAGGTCGGACTTACCAAAGATACTAGTTATCGCACCGAATATCGAAGAAACGTGCTTCGGGACAGAGTGTTTTTGAAATCTTTAAACGGTAAACATTTAAAAAATGAGCCCTCAAATTTGCTCGTGTCACGTGTGGGGTCAGCTGGCGCCAAAGAACCACGCCATGACGTCACCTTTCAGTTGACGCTGATCAAGGACCGACGAATACGCGTTTTAATAATAATAATAATAATAATAATAATAATACATTTAATTTAGAGGCGCCTTTCAAGACACCCAAGGTCACCTTACAGAGCATATAGTCATCATACATTTTTTTTAAAAACAAGATATTGTGGAAAAAATAAATAAATAAACATAAGCAATAAGAAATAAATATCCATCCGTCTCGGAGGTCCGAGGACGTTGCCTAGCGACACGCACAAACACGCCCCTTTTCCTCGGACGGCGATCTCGCCATCTCGGTTGAACTCAGTGGTGACCGAGCGAAATTCCGAGACAGAATTCAAGATGGCTGCGCCCATTGGCCCTCATTTATCAAACGAACGTAGAAATGAGCGCAAATCTGAACGCATGATTCATCTTACGATAGGACCCACGTGAGATTTACGAAACCTTCGTATCACACCAATCCCAGCGTACGAAGGATCTTGGTGTTGATAAATACGGCGGCTGAGATCGATCGTAATTAACGTAACACGCACATATAAAAGCACGTCTTCAGAAGTCTCGCCCCTAACTTTTACGACATGGAGAAACGTCCAACGGTAAAATAGAGGAATTTTTCCGAGACCCAAATGGAGACGCTCGGGTCACTGGTGGATGCGAACCGTCTGGTTTTATTTGGTAGCCTATAGCTGGCATTAAAGGCCAGCAAAAGAATGCTATATGGAAGGAAATAACTGTTGCAGTGAATAGTGTTTCCAATGTTCGTCGGGCTACGGAAGAGGTTTGTTAATTAAATTAATTAAATAATAAATTAAATGTACAACTTCTGTTATCCAGCTTAAAACATTTCACATATATGCTATTGTTTGCATTCCGTTAAAGTTATTTAATTCCGAATAAGGTGAAGAAGAAATGGTCCGACATGAAGCTCAGCACCAAAAAAATCGTGTTGCGGCTGTGAAGCCGGCCAAGCAAGAAACGGGAGGAGGCCGGTGCAGTGCGACTGCAGCGTAACTCCCCGAGATGACTCTGACCATGTAGTGCGCCCTGATGTAGACGATGCCCAACGTTGCTATTTTGGAAAATAAAAGAATCGTGCGTGCCCCCAGGCCATCGGGCTACCATGTTCAGGATTGACATTCTGGCATCGCAAATAATCGGAACATTAACTGAATGGTAGCTTTTGCGGTTGATGTACGCGTAATCATTAATATATGGTTCATACGCACATGGGTACAATCAACCGCACCAATCACATTTGGAAACCTAGCAATAGCATACAAATCCCGTTTGATTCCAGTTTGCTGATCGTTATTATATGGGAATTTAATATAACGTTCGGAGAGGGACATTATAGCTGCAACTGCTGGCATGGTTCGGCTAATACTTGGCTGGGAAATAGCAGACCTGTCCCCGATCTCCCGCTGCAAGATCCCGGTGGCCAAAAATCCCAAGGTAGAGCAAACCTGCACAGGTATTGCGTTTGATCGCCTAGTTTCTTGCCTTAACTGTGGCTCCAAAGCATTGCATAGCTCCATCAGGAGATGCCTTGGGAGACGAAAACGACTCAAGAGCCATTCATCGCCCAACTTAAAAAAATCGGCGCGGTCTCGAAAAACTCTCTCGTCTGTGCGTTGAGGTCCTTAACAGAGCCAGATCTGCCATCGCTGAGACACGACCACCTATTTGGCAAAGCTCCTGTTAATATAGACAGCTGAATAAACATTTCACCTGTCACATTCTAATTATTTTCATAGCAATACTGTTTTTAATTAGGCCTGACTTGATTGTAATTGTTTGAACGGCTGGGCTAATTCCAATTTATTTAGTAATTAATACAGATGTTGAACATGGGCTACTTGTGCTGCACTATTCATCATTGAAATACCCGTATGTTGCGCCAAAAAAACTTGCGTACACGAGCTCAGACCTGACGTGAGATTTCATCGCAGCCTGCGCTCACGTTCAAATTAATAAATGCCAAGCTCAACGTTGAAATGAGCGTACGTCCATTTTACGCACGTTTTCTGTCGTACGCTCGTTTGATAAATGAGGGCCATTGTGACTTGAAGTATGAACTGTTTTCATTGTGCTTGGACCACTTTGGTGGTTTAAATGGTCATTTCAATCACTCGTATTACTGCAATACCTTACTGCGTCCGTATCTCTGCCTATGTACACAAATATATTGTATTTGTGTACAGCACTTTGGTCAACTACTGTTGTTTTAAATGTGCTATATAAATAAACTTGACTTGACTTGACTATGGCCTATAGCCTACTTATATTGGATCGCCTGGTCCTCTGCCAATGCTACCGCGACAACAGCTTTCCGGGTGGCGTCCATGTTTTCCTCCAACGACCGAGCGAAATAATAAAACGCTTGAAGTGTGGGCGTGGCATCAGATCCGAGATCCGAGTCGGTTCGCAGAGAATACCTTTTTATTATTATTATTATTATTATTATTATTACTAGCAATAATATACCTATATAAACCTTATAAAAACGTAAGTCACGCAAAGAAACAGATGCACACGTTAACATATTATAATGTTTCAGCATAAAAAGAAAACCAAAAAGAGCATACATGAGACGTATGATTGTTTGTCTTTTAATGTAAAGCAAACAGCATTGTAGAGGAATACAATTTAAGTTCTGTTGCAAATATACAGACCCTACCAAGCTCCAAAGTACTATACACGTCAAAGCACTAAGAAGTTTTATATACACACGATTGGAAACACAAGTTAAAAATATACAGGCCTCTCAGCAATAATTCTCAAATACGATTCCCCTTCCAAAATAATCATAAATGTGCATTAGCACGTGCAAATATGATGAAAGGTTCATGCAACAGCTAGAAAAAACCCAAGACTTTTTAAAATAAATCTTTATTATACCATTCATGTTAAGAATTAAGCATACTTATTCTCAATGATCAATATCTTTTAGCCATTCAATTTTAAATATTGACATGCTTAACTCCACAGGTCTTAAAATGACCTAACATTTGTAGAAACAAACTCTTCAAAATTGGGCAATTAGTTTCATTTTGCTGAGGTTATTCTTCCAGTGAATATCTCTTTCTTCTATCTCAATAAATAGTTGTTAAGAGTAATTCCAACATATCCTTCAATTAGGTTTTTGAATTGACAAGTGACCTATATATGCACTAGGCTGGTATTAATATCAATACTTCCGATATTTCACATTACTTGTAAGGGAAAATTACAGCACTCCATTTTACTATACAATTTAACACCAAATAAGTTAGCAAGGAAGAGCAAACAATATATTAAAAATAATTTATAAAAACAGCCTAGTCTAATTATATTTAAAGGAATGAACTTTCAAGCGACACACTTATCTTCTCTGGAAGGACATGTGTACTGTGACAAAATGTGTGTGAATAAAGACATCAAAAACTAAACTTCCTCCTTTAACTTCCTGATGAGTTCTGTCTCTTTACTAGGTGAAGACAAGTTGCGGTCTCAGAATGCAAGCTGCCAAGCACCATAAGCCTTGAGACTCATTCAGCAGAAAACCGTGTTAGGGACATTGGCATCATATAGTTACACAGTTGGACTATTTACAGCTACCTAACAAGCAGACTAGGAAAGGCAAGCCCCGGGAGAATCGAGACAATCAGAACACAATTTCAGATGTGTTTAACATTGCCATGCACTAACTTTACCTTAACGGGATTAATTTGGGAAGATGTATCTTTAGCAATAGCTCCTTTCCAGTCAAGGCTAGTGTGCATGGGATTCTCTCCAACTGCAGTGCCACACACACACACACACACACACATTATATATACACACACACACATATACAGGGTGTGTGTGTGTGTGTGTGTGTGTGTGTGTGTGTGTGTGTGTGTGTGTGTATATCGAAGTTCCCTAGTTGTATTAATAAAACAGGAGACAGCTAGTGGTACAGCAGGTATCATAGTGGCCTGTTACATTTGTCAGGTATTACTGCTTTTACATCTGCATTCATAAAAGGCTGCATAAGCCCAATATATCAGCTTCAAGGTGTGAAAATAAATGTGGAGAAAACCGACAAAACATACAACAAACAGGTGTTAAAGAGATCGGGCATAATAGCGTCATTCACTGTTGCGGAAACCCACTTTCCCACTTCCTTCAGATATTCCCACTAATTGGGCACTCTCAATCACGGGAGCGTCCCACGATAGCCAGGATGTAGAGGAAGATGTTGATGATGTCTGTGTAAAGGTTGAGGGCTGCGAAAATGTACTCCTCTGGGCTCAGAGCCATCTTCTTATTACCTAGAAGCAGCTGGGTGTCCACAGCCAGGAACTGTGGCAGAAAATGTTACGTTAGTGAAAGTGGAAGAGATCTTTTATGTATCCAAAACCGTTGAAAAAAAAAAACAGAGACATGAAATGACATTGTATTACTGTGCGTTCACACCAAACGCGACGGGGAGACAGGATCCCATACAAAGTGAACGTATAGACGCGGATCGGGCGAATTCTTTGCGAGAGAAAACCGTTTTGATTTGTCGCGCCACACTTTTCGCGAACGGGCGACAAATTTCGCGTTTGGTGTGAACGCACAGTTAGGGTTTCAGCTCCCTTGAAACACAGTGAAGCACTGGTGGATAACGCAGCACCATAAATGAGGAGGACACTCACGCAGGTGAACAGAAGGGCCCCCAAGGATGCATAGACGATGTCAAGGATCCTGTTGCGAATGAAGATGCAGAGGAAGGAGAAGACCAGCAGAACTATCAGGCAGACAAAGAGCACGCCGCGGCAGGAAGTGAAGTCATACTTGCTCTGTGGTGGGGAAAGGGTTAGAGAAGAGAGAGAAAAACAGAATGTCTTTAGTTAACAGTTAGCCCGGATTAGGGGGCAAAGATGGCTACTAACAGATCCAAATGAACATGTTTTCCAAAAGTTTGCGTGAGTGAATGACTCTGTGAGCAGAGAATGATTTGGAGACTTCTCTGCAGCTTCTGCGAGTTTGGTTGCATCAAAATCACACGCAACTTTTAAGATTAAACTGTTAAACATAGATTGCATCTTAATTAACAGAACTATAAAATAAATCAATGACCCCATCCTTGTCGCTTCGGATCCCATCTTTACATGGCTCTTTGTCTACTGACCTGCAGTGAGAAGACGACCACCGTGAAGCAGACCACAGCAGTGATGCCCACAGCCATGATCACGGTGTCCGTGTTGTAGAAGCTTGCGATCATGCCCACCATGTACGACAGGCTAAGGGTCAAGATGGACTGGAAAAGAGAAGGAGAATGTCAGGAACAAAACGCTTTCTAAAGTTCTTTATGCAAAAATGTATAGACCTGTATTAGAGGTTTAAAGCGAAAGGACAATCATTTTTTGATCCTACATTTACATCAGCAATTCGTTGAGAACCCTGCTCTAACAAAGCCATATACACACACAGCCTTCCACAGAGTCAGGGACCTACCAGCGCGACCAGGTTCCAGGGGTGCTTGCGGCGGAAGTCTCCGCAGCAGCTGAGCACGATGAGAGACACGACGAAAACGGCGTACGACGCATAGTACGTCCAGGGGTTGTGGCGAACAAACAGCTTAGCTTCGTCGACGAAGGTGAATACGGCCACAAAGGAGAATGTGACCGTCAGCTGCACTGTGAGGACCATAAAGACCTGGCAGAGATGGAGACAGGGGGAACCAGCAGGATTAAAGGCAGGTTCTGAAGCTCTTCCCTTCATTGCATATGTGCATTTGCATGATTTAACGAGGGCAGCATGTTAGTAATTAATCACAAGTGATCACTTTGATAGGGAATTGGCTTGGGGCTCATAAGAGAAAAACAGCAATCATTATCATACCTTGCGGATGAAAGCTTGACGGATGGTCTTGTCCTCAAAGCCAGAGTTGGTGAAGTCTTCATTGTCGTAGTATGATGGGGGCACATCCCCGTAGACAGGGACTCCCATTGGTCCTGAAGACAAAGAGCAAAACCAATAGCAGATAAATCAAAATGCACACACACACACACACACACACACACACACACACACACACACACACACACACACACACACACACACACGGAAAGTTCTTTTTAAGTTACAAGTTACGTTTTGAATACATTTGCCGGCAGGACGGGTGCTATTTATCCCGTGATAAATCTGGCGCTATTGCAGAGGACGGATCTTCCCCAAATAAGCACAGACATGATAAAAATAGTTATGTTATTACATATTTTTCAGAAAAACAAAACAAAAAAATATCTAAATACTGAATTGAGCATAACAATAATGTTTTCTTAACCATTGCCTTGTTTTAGGAGATATTTTTCGAGAAAAGACCTGTTATCTAATAATAAAAATAATAATAATAATAATTCATTATATTTATGTAGCGCTTTTCAATGACCCAAAGACGCTTACAGAAGGGGGGGACCTTACTCACCACCACCAGTGTGTAGCACCCACTTGGGTGATGCACGGCAGCCAATCTGCGCTAGAACGCCCACCACACACCAGCTTGAGGTGGAGAGTGAGGGAATTGATGAGTCAGCCAATTGTACAGGAGGATTATTAGGGGGGGCCAGATTGAATGAGCCTGGTTGGGCCAGGACACCGGGGAAACCCCTACTCTTTGCGATAAGTGTCCTGGGATCTTTTATGACCACAGTGAGTCAGGACCTCTTCTTGTCGACAATATCTAACCAAATTGTCGACAAGAAGACCTACGGAAGGCCGTCTACTTACCACCCGAGTGAGTGAGCGGCTGTTGGGGGCTGTTCTGGTACGGTAGGGAAGAGCCCTCTGCGTAGGGCACCTGGGCATCTGGGACAAACCCAGGGCCTGGCTGTGGGTAGCCTTGTGGCGCGTAGCCGGCCTGTGGGTAACCAGGCTGCCCGTAGCCGGGCTGTGGGTAATCAGGCTGCCCGTAGCCGGCCTGTGGGTAACCAGGCTGCCCCTGGATGGGGTATCCCAGCTGCCCAGCTGCTGGAGGAAAGGCTCCGGTAGGTGCCTGGTTGTAATTGGGAGGGGGCATGCCAAAGCCAGGCTGGGGGGGCCCGTAGACGTCGTGGTGGAGTGGGTTGGTCACCCCCATGCCGGGGTAGCCACTCTTATCCTGGGACATGATGTAGTGGTACGCTAACTTGTCTCGGGCTGGTTATCTGTGCGAACGAGGAAAAATAGGGCACAGGAGGGATTAGGGGCTTTTTATTCTTTGTTACAAAACAACCAGTCTCTCCACACCTTGCGCTGTGGCTGCAAATTAGAAGAAACAATATACAGACGTTACTGATTCGTTACCAAACTGTTTTACTATTTAATTTAGACCAGAAAATAACCATCTATTGGATTACCAAATAACCAAACAGATGATTTTCTCTACTTAAAATGTAATAAATAACAATAATAAATAACAAAGCTCTTCATATACTTCAAGCACACATTTACACAGCTAAAGATGAAATGCCTCCATTTAATAGGAGATGGATTTATTTTGCTCTTTAGCCATTCCTAACCTTGAATGGAAACAGTGAGCCGTTATCGAAAGATAAAAAAAAATGAATGCATACATTCTACCACCACACATGTATCTCATCTTCCACTTATACAAATATAAACCCTTTCTGACAAGCACTACAGGACAGTGTAGTAAAAGGAAGACCTAAATGAACTCTGGCAGGTTGCCATGGGGCCAGATTGTGCTTAGTTAACCAAATGCATTATTGATTTGCCTCGTTTTTCTGGTCATACACTCATAAGATCACTTGGCCGCTAGCGTCCTACTGGGCTTCCCCTTACAAAGATGAACAAATTAATTGTAATCTGATTCTATGGTGAGCTTTCAAAACAGGAACCAGCTGTGCACGACGGCTTGTTGATATGTTGCTGGTGTTCTTCTGATGGTAAGGGAGTCTGTCTGAACCAATTCTTCAAGATACTCTTACTTTTTATATTTGGATACATAAGGCTCCCAATGAACTCCTTATCTGGTGGTAAAATGGTGGAGAACACACAGCCACATGTGAGGCTTCAAAGTGCTTCAGAAATGGGTCACGTCACAGATGCGCACTCATGTTTTGATACAGTTAGCAGGTGGTAGAGAAGGAGAGCGAATCACTACATATAATCACTGAAGCTCAAATGAAGAGCTGAAGCAAACAGAATGACTGGTTTATGATGGTTTGCCAAATGATATGAAAACTTCACTGAGTGAATCAATTTATCAGCATTGATGGGTGCTCAATCGACAGGCTGAAGTGCAGAAAACCGCCATACAAAGGATGATTATGTCACTACAGATTGAAATAGCACTTTTACCTCTCTCATGCTCTGCTTTAGTAGGTCACACTGAATGAAAGTGTAATGATTATGTAACAATCCTCTAAATCTGCAATGGGTGAACGGTTCCAAAATAGGTCTCTAGTAAACCATCTCTCCCATGGAAATCACCATGACAAAACAGCTAAGGATGATAACTGGCCAGCACAGCAACACTAGTCCCAAATAGTCAGACTCAGCAGCATATACACTTTATCTTTATCGGTTCTCAAAAACATCAGATAGGTCCTCCGAGGAGACAGAACCCTTCCTGCTATCCTAGCAACAATAGTTTAACAAGGAGGAACTCTGCACAAGCAGTAGAGCAACAATTTTGCCCTTTGTCTAGATCATGTATTTCTCCATCAAAGGATCGGTCAGGGATATTCATTTGCAAAGTTCAAGATGTGGGAAATGTCTAAAGTGTTTAAAGCCTAGAGAGCCTAACTGTATGTTCAAACCAAAAGCTCTAAAGTGTTTAGAATAAGCTACACCAAAATGATGTAGCTTATTCTCCCTTTGTAAAGGTTTTTAGGTTAAATAAATGTTTCTACTGGCTGTAGCCTAATGGTATCTAACCTTCTATGCTGCTGTTGCATCAGTGCCCACTTAATCTCTAGCCATTTATTTGGATATAAAAATAAGTGACAAAGCGAAAGTAAGTTGATCATTTCTCTACAAGGCCTGGATTCATCTTATCTATTTCCCACATGCACCAGTCTGTGATCAGCCCCTGAGACTAAAGGGGCCGATTAACCCTAACCCTATGAGTGAATCAGGTGACTTTAAAACCATGTGAGCAACAGAAAATAATTAGACTCATCATGATTGTCATGGTAGCAAGGTTTGAAGAAGAGCAACTTCAACCCACTGTCAGACAGAGAGAGAATATCATTTGCGTGATCTCAACAGTAAGGGGTCCAGTTTTGGAAGCAATAGTAATAATGCTGCTTCAAACACTTAAGACGTCATCATTTCTCTACATTACCCAGAATTACCCACACTACCCCTTTTCAACATCATGAGGCAACATTCTGTAAATGATATACATATAAATGTGAATCAAACGCATTAGAGCGATTATAACAATGTATAACAGGCTTGATTATTAATATTAATTTATTAATTCTGTGAGCTAGGTGAACACTTGGGGTAGAAAATTCGACAGTCCCTTTGTGACAATGGTCGGGGGTTTTAGATAGCTGGTGACACCGCTGGGAGAGGTAGCCTGGCAAAGCTAACTTTAGCTTACCCAGTGGTGCATTCTCTATAACACTCAATGGCAGTTTTTCCGTGCTGGATTTCGATCCTCCTTCAACCCCTTGCTTTCGGGGGAAAAACACAAAGTCTACCAGGCTTTAAGTTTGAGCCTTTTTCCTGCTAGGAAGAAGGCAAAAATGTATGTCTTTCTAGCCATAGGAGGATCAAAAAAATGTAATATGCAGAGTCCAGTTGCTGCTACAGCGATTTGAAGAAATACACTCCTAATTAATCCCATAGTAACTTTGTCTCTGTGTGACATAGTAGCATCTAGATAAATCAAGTTCAGCCACAGCAAAGTGAAATATACAAACAATAAAACACGACCTTGGGTGCGTTGTACATCACCAATAGCAATTTATATGTTTAGGCTGTAATATTCCTTCAATGGTTGACTTGCTATATGCCCTAATTGTATACACTAGTTGCAAAACCCACTCAGTCAGGTCAGGAGATAAATCACAACAGCTCAGCCTCCTCATATTTTGACAACATTTATTTTTTCCTCTGAATACAGTGAGCGCCTAGTCGGTGGACACTATAACATATACTATGATAACAATCATATAAAATAGACATGCATACTTAAAGAGAGACATCTCATGGTTGATACCAAAATTAAACCCTTTGGCAGTGTTTTCACTTCTATAGTAGAAGCACATCGATGCCGCCATTGCCAGAGATTGAACTGCAGTCACAGCCAATATTTATCACAAAAATGGCTCACATACAAAATCATTTGAATAGATAATAGCTCCCAATTTTTTCAAGAAAGTCTCTGTGCTGCTTATGGGTGGGACAAACAAATAGGCTTTATAAACAAGAACAACAATGTCAAAACAGGCATCCAAGCTATCGCTAGTGTCTGGACATCAGATACTGCCTCAGAACTGTAACCAAAAACTCCTGATTTGGATTGGGAAAGCAATCTCTAGAAAAGAAGAGCAGAAAAAACAGCATGTGTCATAGCTTGTCCCTTTCCTCACTAGATGTGAAGAGCTGGACATGAGCTGATTGGAATCCATTGCTCAATACATTGATGCCTTTATACAAGACCGTAGTAAAAGGTCAAGGTGGTTTTAAGGCTGCGTGCGTTGTTGTTATTCTAATGTCACAGGACCAAGAGCTCTTAGTTGGCTGGTGTTGTTGTTGCAACGCTATGTTTTAAATGCAAATATTGTCTATTTCTACTCCTTCTGGCTAAGCCTTCGACACAACATGTTAGCAGAGACATCTCTGCTTCGCCCAGAAGACTTGTTCTTGATCCTCCATGCCACCATAATTTATTATAAAGCAAGAAGTAATTCACAGACTCTGTATCATCAGACTCTGTATAAGCAACAGTATTATAAACATAGGTCAAATGTGAAAGAACATAACACCCTCCATGTGATTATTAAATAATCAGATATGTATACAATATCAAATGGATACTAAGGGGCATCTCTCTGGTCGTAGCATTGGACCAATCTTAACATGGGGCCTTAGAACATGGTACTCTTAACTTTTTTTGGCCAGCGACTGCGGCAGTCTGGCAGAACCCAGACCCCGTACTGGCAGGTCAGCAGCCATGTCCCAACGACGAGACAACCCGTCTCAGCCCACAGGCGGCCACAACAAAAAAACAAGTTAGCTAGGATCACCTTACCACAGCGCGCAGTACAGATACAGGATGACCATGGCTTGGTTACTAGCGTATGTGCAGTATCCACATTGGTTTCAGCTTATTGACAGCCGAAACATTCAGTCTAGTAAAGAGATCTTTCAATTCATTAGTGAAGAATATATCAGTATAGCAGAGCCAGATGGAATGGATAGATTACACTAGGCAGACTTTATTTTTTGGGGGGGGGTCCACTACACTCACGTTATGATATATTGTAAACAAGGAACAAACAAGTGACTTATAACTATTATTATATAATGCTCATGAATGTCGTAAGGTTCAACATGACATTTTTGTTGATAGATAAAGTATAGCCCTATATGATACAATCAATTGATATGCATTTTTACTTATGATTTGAATGTTTCTTTACTTATTCGGTGATTCGATAAATTTAAATCATGCTTAAATCATGCTACATTTGCAGTGTGGTCAGTTCAACTGCAACCCTTTTTTTGAATAGCACACAAAAAAGGCCCATAATAAACTGTTGCCTAACCAGGTCCCCGTCCATTCTAGCACACCTGCTAGGCCTCTGCGGTGAGAGATATATCTGGACTGGTTAACATCAATATCCGGCCTGATATATTTCGAAACAGAAACAACAGCGAGTGAGACAGAAAATGGATGCACAAATACATTTGGCAAAAGATATGGGTCTTGTTATGATTGATATTGAGCCCCCCATACCGCACCCCGCAGCCCCCAGCCACCCAGGGACGGACCGACGCTAGCAATTCGCTCGGTTTAGACAAGAACAAAGACATAGATGCCCAATTGACTTTTTGAAACGTTGTGTCAATACTAACACACGGATAATAGCTACTTCTTCCAACAAATTTGTTATAGATCACCTTCTATTTTGCTAAATAGCTTGATAACTCATTGACAGGCAACCCCGTTATGCGTTGCTAACCAACCCAGTGTGAAGCCCAACGGCGTCGCCTGTGTCGCAAAGAAGCTTGTTTTATAACGAGTCATTCCCTTCAGCAATCATTCTATAAAACAAGGTGTTTACTCATACACAACCGAGATGCTTACCGTTTACTTCCGCAGTTCGTCGACCGTGCCAATTTCTTATAAACACATATATTTATTAATAAAGTAGCCGCCGAAATATGGTTGCGCACAGGAATGGCGAGCGCTGCAGATCGGAGGAGTGGGTCAGGAGCTGCGCGTAACCCCTGACGTCACCTCAAAATGTTGTCACGTGGTTTATGGGAATCTCCGAAGTCTTTTACCAGTAAATTAAACACATTAATTAAATAGCCGTCCTTCACAATGACGCAGCTTTTTTTTTTTTTTCCTGTCTAGAGTATAATACATACAAAACAAACGGCATGCCGAAGTAGAGCGGCAGACTAACTCTTAAAGAGCTCATTTATTTAAAGAAAATCAAATGCATAATATCAATATGAATAAAAAGGCACAATACTCTTTATGCAATCATTTATAAAATGTTGAAATGGAATAAGTTTGATTGGTTTATTAAAATAAAGTGTGCGGGTGCACCTTACATTGTGCAATATGTAACATCTTCATGAACTACCAAAATATAATTTTCATTAAAACGTTCTTTTAATTCCAAATAATATAAATTAAACTAGAAAATGTGCATAATGATATTTTTGGAGAACATAGACACTCGGGTTTAGATATATTTTTTTAAACAAAATATTTTCAAAGTCTTACAAAATGACACTGATTTCACGAATACGCCAGTACAAGGCCACAAAACGAGGAAACGCGTTGCATTCTACGTAAACTACAGCTCACCAGGCTTTTGCACAGAAATATGTCCAGGGATCTAGCATTAAAATATAACATTCTCTCTCTTTAATTTACTTATTACAGAGTTAGATCGGGTCACTTGTGTGAATGATGAAACGTTGCATAAGTGCCCGCCCCCCCTGTGGTAAATGGGTTCTGGGTACTTCTGGCAGCAATGTGCTTTGGGTGGACGTGTTCCTTAAGGACGGCTCCGTAGCAGGTTGTCCAGCTGGGTCTTGTTGATGGTGCCGTACGCCTGGGAGTAGCTGCCCAGCTTGGCCCGGGGGTCTCCGGCGCCCGACACGTTGGAGGTGGTCTGGAAGACCTTCTTGCTGAACCGATGGGCTGGCCGGGCCTCCCGCGCCTGGGAACGCTGGTTCTGGAGGGAACACGGGGAAACAAATATATAATTTGAAGAAGGACAATAAGCGAAGAACTAAAGAAAATTGTTTTTCTGGTATTCATTAAAGACGATAAACAGCGCGCACAAAAAAACGGTTTTCTATATGTTTTACAGAGGACTGCAGTTACTGAATATTAAGAACACCCAGTCCAGAGGTTAACGGACCAGTCGCGCCGTGGTGACACATAACCCCGAGTGGGCGGTGGGGGGCTCCTCCCGGCGGACCAGAGGGTTGTTCTGCGCCTGGGTCAGGGCCAGGGAGAAGGAGCGTGTGTGGGCCGCCGGCGCGGGCCCACCCTGCTGGAGGTTCAGCTCGGTCATCTGGGGCCAGAGAGAAGGGATGGAACAGACTCAGGGAAACCACCTGATTTAAAAAGGGACAATTATGTATAGCTTCTGAATTACGGTTATCAAAAGGTGATTAGAAAGGGGATTCAAATTGAAGGAAGGATATATAACATAAATGAAGACCCAAAGGATGCCGCTCCTTACTGTGATGGCGTTGGGGCTCTCTGATGAGGCGGCGTTGTCAGTGCCGGGCTGGTGTGAAGGGTTCCTGCTGGTGGCCCCTGGGGAGCGGTAGAAGTGGGGAGGGCCTCCTGGACTCTTTACAAAACCATCTGAGCCAGGAACAACCAATCAGACCAAAGGGGCTCAGAAGGCGTCACTATGTTCTATGCATTAAAGCTATCAATTATAAATGAATACTGATACTAAGTACTCCAAAAATACAGGCTGGCATGCATCATAAATGCACATGCATGCCTGTTTGGATTGATACGTACTAGGCGCATGCGTGATGGGGTTGTATGTGAGCTGCCTCGTCTCCTGGGCAGATGTTGGACTCGCCTGCGGGGCCGTCTGCTGGAGAGCTACATGTGGCGCTCTGGGTTCGGGGACTTCGGATTGCGCCGGCACATCGCTCGCACCGTCCCCATTTCCGTCGAGACTTCTCTCCTCCGGGCCGCTGTGTCCCTCTCCGTCGATGGCGACCGGCTCCTTTTCTCCCTTCTCCTCGGCCGCTGGGTTTGTCTCAGTGGGGTTGGCTTTGACCCCAGCGCCAACGGTGGCGCCCAGGGCTGAGCCGGCCCCCGCTCCTGCTGTGCCCGAGCTGGTGGTCTCTATCTGCTTGGGCTGGGTCGGTTTGGGAAGCCAGCGAGTGGTCCTTCTCTCCAAAATCATCTTTTATTGCAAAGCAAAAGAGTGACATTTCAAAAGAGGGTTGCCAAGGGTTGTGACATTCGCAAAAAAAAGGAACATGGCAACGATGTCAAACACAACACATAAGTGGGTGTGACATCTGCCCTTGTATAGGTCCTACTGTTAACACCACATCTCCATCAATGTCTCAAGAGCTTCTGCAGTGTGGTCCATACCTCGTACAGCTTGTTGCGATATTGGACCACAGATAGTTGCGTGTCGTCCCCCACCGACAGCACCACACTGTAGCCCAGCGCCGGCTCCTTGAGCGGGTTATGGAACCTTCCAGAAAGAGAAAACAACTTTTAAGAAAACAACGTTTCAGGAACTCTGGAGAATAATAACTTAATCACAAAAAACCTTGAATGATATTTATAGTGTGAGGAGAAGAGAGAAGAGAAAATAAGGGTACTATATTGTATAAACCTTGACCTAGAGATAACTCACTTCCTCTCTCCAACTGGGAGATGTTAAGGTAGATGACATTTGCATTGCCATTGTAGCCACAAAGTCTTATACTAAGGCCATGCAAATCGGCTGACTTCTATGTTGTGTCGATTCCTTTAACTGTCTTGCAGCCTTGCTTGCAGACTTGCAGACACATATCCACTTCACACACAGTGTATTGCAGTTTAACTTGGCCTCGCCTGCCATGGCTGACATCAGCCAGGAGGACCAATCCTAAGCTCTCCACGTTGGTCACTCCCACTCACCTTTGTTACCATTTTATTAACTACCCACAATGCAAAGGTTTCCCTATAAGAATCTTGTTCACCCATTGTCTCACTGAATGGATCCTTGGTCAATTTGCTGGCTGTATCTTCCCATGATCATGCTCCAAAATTAAATCAAATATTTGCTGGCCGAAGTCTCCTAAAAATAAGTTATTCTTCATCACCTACACTGTAACACTCTGATGTAAATTTACAGCAGAACTCTAACAGTAATCTACTGTATTTAGGTTATAGTACAATGCTGTGAAACACAGTGCATTGTGGGAGTCGTGGGAATCGTTCAAGCTTTTTATCGGCTAATGTCAAAATTGACATAAAGAATATTGCCGCCCATTCGATTAAACTCATATGGTGAGATAAGGGTTGGTTAGCTAATATTTAATTTAGGCGAGTGCTGCAAACATCACTCAACTATTGCTATGCTCTGGCTTTATTTTATTTTCTTTCTTTCTTATTCTCTATACATTTGGTACTACTTAAAATGTTCACGTATAGACTCTATTCCGCTTTTTAATGTTCATATTAGCTTTTTCTCTCTCTCTCTGTCACTCTCTCTATACTGTATATATTATTCTTTTTCCTATTTTTTTGCCGTTTATATGGCTAGAGGCTAGCTGCTTCTTACATATCTGGTTTACTTCTGGTAGAAGCTAAGCGATATGTCATAGCAAAGACTCCAACGGTCCAAGCCTTATCATTTTGCTGCTAGTACATTACTGTAATATTACAGCGGCATGCAGTATGTTGAGATACAGCCATACTACTGTTAATAAACAGTATCTTACCGGCAAAAGTACAATCTTTAATTTTATAATACTGAGGTATAGCTATAAAGCTACTGGGAAGCAACTGTCTGCACACACAGAAAGCTAGGCTGGGTACCAACCCTTCCCTCCAGCTCCGTTACCTGGCCACGTAGGGGTGTTGGAGGGCCTGCTCGGCGGTGAGCCTCTTGTCAGGGTTGAACACCAGCAGGCGCTGGACCAGATCCAGGGCGTCGGAGGGCACGGCGGGCTGGAGGAGCTCTTCCAAAGGCACCTGGGGTCTGAAGGAGCACGTGAGGATGCCAGCGAAGGGACACATTTTAGGATTCAGAAGGCGTTAATTACTGGACAAAATGAGGGAAAACGCACTATAATATGATGTTGATATGGTAAAAGAAATTATAACATGTATGTTAACACTAGTTATCACAATAAGGGTACATTAATTAACCATCAGTGAACAGGAATTCACGCAGATATAAGCATTAACAAACTATGCTTATTATATATAATAATGCTTATTATATAGCATTAACTAATGCATTTACTAATGTTCATTAACAGTGCTACACACACACGTATAAATATATATATATGCATGATATAATTAAACTGCTCACTTTAGCAGCATTCTCTGGATGACACTGGCACCATACTCAGACTTAATGGATTGAATGTCTGGAAGGGAAATATCATAGTACCAGTCAACTGAGGAACCGAATCAACTACTCACAGATCAATGGTTGGATTATTCACAGACACAAAGCAGATTGTGTACCCTCTGGGCTAGGATGAGCAATGGCACTGAGGATCTTCTCTATCTGGTTGATGGAAGACGTGCCGGGGAACAGAGCCTTCCCCAGCAGCATCTCCCCCAGGATGCAGCCTATGCTCCACATATCGATCCCTTTGGTGTACCTAAGACAGGAACACAGCGATTAACACTTGGAACTGTTTCTATCCATCCACCACACCTTGCTCAAGTCTGCATCAAAAAGGACTGATCAACTGTCATAGGACTTCGGGTCAGGATAGCGTAGTTGTCTTGTGTGTTTTGCCCCAAGAACAAAAGGGGCTGGGTTCGATCCCCAATCATTGTACCAATAGGCACAATGTTTAATGCCTGCTCCTAAATGACATCACCAAAACTACAATTTCAGTTTAAGTTGCCTTCGAGAAAAAGTCAACAATATTAGGATCATTATGTTTTATTGTTGGATGTATACAATATGTTCTTGAATCTCCAACAGTAGGTGTGCATAAGCAGGGAGGATTCCTCAAAAAGGATATCAGACAGGTTCTCAGCACCTTGGGGAGCCCAGCAGGATCTCAGGGGCCCGGTACCACCGCGTCGCCACGTATTCAGTCAGGGTCGGGTTCCCAGCATCCTCCTGGATCTGGCACAGCGACCTGGCCAGTCCAAAGTCACACAGCTTCACCGAACAGTCGGTGTCCAGCAAAATGTTGGAGGGCTGTGGGACAGAGACACAGGGGACAATACTTTAACTGATTTGACCATCCAAAAGTGAAGCCGCGGGATATGAACTGGTATAGGTCTTGTTGTTCAAATAAGATACAAACTAATTCAAAGGTCTCCAGGTAAGAAAGAGTAATGGCAACCGAATAAACACACTGAATGCACTGAAAGAATGAATGCAAGGTTCTCGAGCCAACTTGCGAGGCCAAGTCAGCAGCGCTTCCACCGATTGGCTGAACTCCAGGACTGCAGAGTTTTAATGTCACTGAAACTGTAGAGCTCTTATAGGCTCCATCTGCTGATCCAAATGGTTGCAATTTACTCCAGCTGAGCTGGATAATATGAACTACATGATTTTCTTACCTATAACGCAAAGTAGGAGTTAATGTATAAATTAGTGCTGTCAAGCGATTAAAATATTATTAGATAAGATAAAGTATTCATTAAAGACGATAAACAGCGATAAACAGATAAAGATAGCATTAATGTCACAGTTAACTCACGATTAATCGCGAGTAATGGCGATTAATCGCAATTTTTTTTCTATGCTAAATATCCCTTGATTTCTTTGTCCCATTATTTTTTCGCATTTTAATGCTCTTATCAACATGGAGAAGTGCATCGGCTTGCCTTGTGCAAATGTTTTCTTATTGATAACAACATTGGCATATACTGATCAAAACAGGACGATGCAAAAAAAAGCATATAGTGCAATTAAACGATGAACATACAAACATACTGCCTTGAACATAGCAGTCAGGCTACTGCTTCTTTATTTTGAGCCAAAGAAAAAAAATTAAAAATAATAATATATATATTTTTTGTACAAAATAAAAAAAATTGTTAATCGCGCGATTAAAAAATGAACGCTGTTAAAATGTTTGCGTTAACGCCGTTAATAACGCGTTTAACTGACAGCACTAGTATAAATATAACTCCATTTCATTTGAGCAGCGTACCTTCTGGTCCCTGTGGATGACGTTTCCTGAGTGGAGGTACTTGGTGGCTTTGAGGAGCTGATACATGACGTAGCGCTTATGGACATCCTTCAATAGGCTTCCTTTCTTTATCACTGCATGTAGATCAGTGTCTAGTTGAAAACAAAAACAGTCATGTAAATGTTTCATAGTCAGTATAGCAGCGTGAGAAGCAACCTAGCTGTTTCCTTTTTCTGGAACCATAACAAAAAACATACTTTGACTATGAATGTACTGACTGACTGGAGTTTGGTTTGAGGCCTTTTGATAACCAAAGGTGATCCATGGCCATTAATTGGCCAAAAGTATGCTAAAGCCTGAATACCCGAGAAGAGCAGAGAAAGAGCTGGAATCCAACCTGGTGGTTGTTGCGCCACAACGAGGTAAATTGCATTGCAGGGCGAAAGTTTAAAATGCTGCGAGTCAGCATTTGGCACCATAGACTGTCAGATAAGGCTGCATCCTCAACCCAGTGTGTTTTCCCTGCAAATAGTCAATTTTGGTTCCTCTTTGCCTTTTTTTCACAAAAAGGCACTGACTCATTCATTCGTGCACAAACTCTTCTGGCTGTCATTCATAATAGTAAAACAAAATACAGATATTTCCTGACTTTGAGGGAAATAAACCCACCCATGTGCTCGAAGATTAGGTAGATGTCCTTGTCGTTCTGTGCTCGGATGACATTGATAAGCTTGATGATGTTTGCGTGGTCTCCAAACTCCTGCAAACCAGAAATATTGTGGCTTAGTGCTTGAACACACACACACACACACACACACACACACACACACACACACACACACACACACACACACACACACACACACACACACACACACACACACACACACACACACACAGTTAATTTGACCCTTTTGAGGGTACAAAGGTTTAGTAGGCAAAAGGGAATGTTTTAGGATTAGTTGCATAATGCTTATATGTTGTTGGGTTATAAAATAAATCTTGCTGACATAGATGTTGGATACTGAAAAGGCGGAGGGCAAAGTAGTGTGTGTTTGTGTGCGTGTTTGTGTGCATGTTTATGTGTATGTGTGTGCGCGTGTGTGTGTGTGTGTGTGTGTGTGTGTGTGTGTGTGTGTGTGTGTGTGTGTGTGTGTGTGTGTGTGTGTGTGTGTGTGTGTAATAGAGTTACAATGAGAGAGCGAGAGAGACAGAGATGACAGTTACCAAATTGTACATACTAAACTGCAACTACAACTAATTACACACAACCAACCGATGTTGGACTTTTGATACGATTGAGTCTTTTTATAAATATTTCATCCATCATTCAAGATTCTCTTCTATTTTTCTTACCTGGAGGAACATGATTTCTCTGAATGTACGCTACAAAAAAAGCATAATAAACATTGTTGAATATCATCAAAAACATAAAAGTAATCTCTCTGCTATAACATATTTACACACTATAACACATTATTGTAAGCCTAGCATATTTATCTTAATAGGGTTATGGTTATATTGCTTAATACAAAAGTCGTGCATAGTAATTGTGTGAAGAGACTGTTAAAAAGACTACAATTCACAGGCATGTCTACTTCATTGGTTAGTTCATGTTTGACCATACTAGGGTTAAGACAGTACACAACGGTAAACACAGAAGCCAGGCTTTATCAGCTCAGAAAATAGAACCAGACAACTCTCTGCTCTGGCCAACGTAGAGCTAGGAAAACAAGCCCCATCTCCCCAGTTCACTCTTGTACATTCAATGAGGAATGGAGGCAGACAGGTTTGGCACAGCTGGCCACTTGCACACAGTCCCAACAAAGAACCGCCCAGCTATAGAAGGTTGGCCGTGTTGGTTGGGGGGGTGTGCAAGCACCTTTAGAGATAGAGACAAGATGACGTAAGAGGGTGCTACGTAGGTTAGGGAGATGCCATATCTAAAACATCTGTTAATTGTCCCTTTATGTACACATGCATGCACGCACGCAAAAACGCATGCACACACACAAACAACAACAATATGGGAATATTCCAATATTAGTCTAACTGTATCACAAAAATTAACAGGTAAGAACACCTGGGCGTCCGTTCTGTTTCTGAAGGCGTCAAATATCTTCTTCACAGCAACAACCTCCCCAGTCTGTCTGTCTACAGCCTTCCACACGATGCCGTAGGCCTGTGTGAGAGAGGTTGAATAGGTGTTTTCATTGAGTTTGAAATCCACCAGGGAACAACACATGTTAATAACATAACCCTATGTGCCCACAGGATTGTAAGCATGTTACAATGAATGCATTTTTCAAATAGAATAGACTGTTATTAATAAGCAATGTCCTATGTCAGCATGAATTATAGGGAAGAGTTAGGAAACCTTGGTTCCAATATTTGCGTGGGATTTCCCATAAGGATGCCACACGTCACTCTGCTTGTTTGAATGGTGAGTGTTTGGTAATTCTTTAAATGTGTTGTTTTACAGCTTACTGTATATATGTACTGTAGGGGCTGCATATCTAACAGGCTTTTGGTGTGTTAATTGGGAAGTATTTATGCTCACAAAAAAAACTTAGATTGTTTATCATTACCACGGCAACAAGTTATGCATAGTTAGAATACAAATCCCATTCATTCAGTCATGGCTGTTACTATGCTCGTCTCAACCCATGCTACCTTTCGAGAAATAGAAACATATTCCTGCCTTACATGCTGGGGCAGACTCCAGCACCAATTAGAGAGTAGTCTTCTTTTTTTTTTTTTTTTACAAATTCAAACAATGAATCCTTCTTAATCGGTTCATGTTAAGCCTGTGTAGAACACACACTAAGTAAGACCAGTTACATTGCCTCCAGCAGCAAACAGGTCTGATTATGTTCTTGCATGACCTAAGAGTGCTGCTTCAGGTGAGGCTTGTTAAGTCCACATGACGTGGCATGTGCGGGCGAACACCTGATTATTAGCCCAACAATTGTTGACAGCCAGCGGGTGACTTCTGTGTCTCTGTGGACTGCTCACGGAAAACATGTAATGGTTTATCGCATGCTTATCGTGAGACACAACAAGTGAGAGTGAGAAACATACTTCGTAAACATAACACTGGGCTTGAGACTGCGATCACAGTGCAACACAAATCGATAGTAAGGAATTTGACATAAGATTGATAGTGTACGTGGGCATTATAATGAAAAATAATAATATTCATGGTTCATACATTATGGAGTATATTATGTCACTGACTCAATGTAACTTAAGCCGATTCTGTTCATTTAATCATCCGACTGTTAAGGGCAGTTTGTTTTACTATTGGGCTTTTTAAAGTAAAATGTATCAGTCGCAAAATTATTATTAATTGTAATGCTAAGTAAAAGTTATATTTCACTTACCCCTTTTCCAAGCCTCCTTTTGATTTCATATTTCAGGGAAATATGTTCCTCCACCTCCGATATGGTAATTCCTGCACCTTTATTGCTCATTTTGAGGTGTTTGAGGATGCGTTTAGTTTAAAAAAGAAAATGCTAATGCTTAACTTCTCGCATTATCCCCTAAAAAAATATATCAAAAGCGTTGGTTTTTCCTTAGAGCAGATGACAAGTGGTCGCAACTTGGACTGTAGGTTGTCGATGCAGCATTAGCTAGCTGTCAGAAGTGAATTCCCATGTTTGTCAAGTTACCACACTGAATAACAGAGTGGTGTCCCGTCATTGATTCCAGATGGGTTTGAATTGGCCACCGTGCACCGACATCAGGTCCACTGTTGACTCCAGAGTAGCTGCTGTCGCGTCAGGTCCCGAATCACCAGCCAGTATCGAGCGATCGAAGCCAAGTTACATTGCACTTAGATGACCAGAATTAACCCCAATATTGCATCTGAAAATGAGCAATACATTAGAGTTGCGGTGGTCAGTGTAAGCCTCACTGAGAGTTTGGATATTCTGCTCCTGTTAACCGCTGGATACTGAAAGTCGAATTAACGGAGCGTTTTGTGATTCTTTGTCGTCCTGGCGACAACTATGCAGCTGACTGTCACGCCCCTTCTTAAAGGAAGAGGTCCAACGAGCCATCACTCATTACTCACACTCACATTACTCATATTTGCATAGCATTACCCAAATGATATATGCATGCATAGATACAGAATATACAATATAAATATAACCTATATAGACATATCTATCTATATCTATATATATCTATATCTATATCTATATCTATATATATATATATATATAAAAAAAAAAAGATAAAGATAGACTTTATTGTCATTGTACAGTCACCTATACAACGAAATTGGGAGTGCCAACTGAAGGTGCATTACACATACAAAATAAATAAATAAATAAATAAACAAATAAATAAATAAACAAGCAATTTCAGTTAAAAAATTGTAAAAAAAACAAAAAAAAGACAGAAATAAGAAAAACATTTGGGACAAGACAAGGACAGGTGATGTCAGAATAAATATAAAGGCCGTAAGCATATTGCACTATATAGAAAGTGAGGAATCTGTGTTTCAAGTTTTATGAGTGTTAAGTGTCCTGATTGCCCAAGGAAAGAAGCTTTTGTTCAGTCTGTACCTCCTACCAGAGGGCAGTAGGCTGAGCAGGTGGTCACAGATGATCTTTCTTGATCTTGAGATGCATCGTGAGCTGGCAATGTCATCCAAGGAGGGCAAAGGAGAGCCAATAGTTTTTCAGCTGACCTTATCACCCTCTGCAGCCTTTTCCTGTCAGCCACTGTACAGCCAGCATACCACATGGAGAAGGCCAGCACACTCTCGATGGTGGAGCGGTAAAAGGTCACCAGCAGCTTCTCCTCCAGTTTGTTTCTCTTGAGTACCCTCAGGAAGTGGAGTCGTTGTTGGGCCTTCCTCACCACCGCTGATGTGTTAGCTGACCAGGATATGTCCTCAGAGATGTGAGTTCCCAGGAACTTGAAGGTGGAGACTCTCTCCACAGTCACCATGTATGTGGAGAGGGGCGGGGTCAGCTCTGTGACGCCTGAATTCCATTATAACCTCCTTTGTTTTTATTGTGTTAAGGGTCAGGTTGTTTGCAGCACACCACTCCACCAGCCGCTGCACCTCATCCCTATAGGCCGACTCGTCTCCTCCGGTTATGAGCCCCACCACAGTCGTATCATCCGCGAATTTGACTATTGTGTTGGTGGGGTGGGTGGGAGTACAGTCATATATATATATATATATATATATATACACACATGCATACATTGAGATATATATGTTATTGTTGTAAGTCGCTTTAGATAAAAGTGTCTAAGTGCCCTAAATGTAAAATCTGTATATATACATAGATATAAATATATAGAGGGTTATAAGATGTTACATTTTACCCTACCCGCAATGACATCTGAACAATACAATCTCAAATTACAAATATAATATTTTTCCCTCACAGACCACCTCATAAAGAACAATAACAAGTCCAATTTTATTGATTGTTTTATTTCTAAAAAAGTGTTACATGCTTTCAATTAAATTCAAAACTATTATTTACAATTAAAGCCTCAATAAATATGCTCTCCCTAAATGTTGCAGAGGACATGGATAGCAAAATGATAGGATATTTCCCTCTCTGCAGTCTTGTGTTGCTAAATCCTAACTAAATAAGCTGGTTAGGATACATAAGATAAAAGGGTACTATATAGTTTTATCTCTACAGAAAGAGTGAGGAGGAAAACATTGTTCATGTTTTCAAATAAGGGTAATATGATTATCTGTGGATTAACATAAACTCTGAAGATCTTTGATCTATTACCAATATCTATATCCAAGTGATAAATTATATAAAACCTTTTTCAGACCCTGACACGTAATAATATAATGCATTGCAAAGCGATTTAAAACCAACCTTGTTTGTATCATTTGTTAACTCCGTTGTTTGTAACTTATGATGCAAACAGTTTGTTGTGCAATGCATTATATTATATTCTTCTTTTGGAATCAGATTAATCTTTTGGTTTACACTTAGTCCCACCTAGCAATTTATATCCACTATACCGTAGGTTTGTATTCCACTACAAATTGTATAAAATAAACCCCATATCACAATATAAAGACAAGACATAACCGTTGTATCAAAGACGGGGTAGAAAGCCATACAGATGGCGTCATCATCACTAATATCCAGGGACAAGGGCTAGCTCTGCAATATCGCTCTAATCACTAGCCAAAAGGTCAGAGGTCGGACCAAGTAGGCAAGGCATGGAGGCTGTGTTTGAATAGATTCTGACCAAATCCCTTGACCTTGAAAGGTTAGTTGCATTTCAACGCTACATAGGGCAGACGAGAGGCAAAGTAACAGATTAGGTTGCAATTTCACCAAATCAAGCCCCTTTACGGACATGGATGACACATCCCCTTCAACAACTGGGTTGGGTTGGGGGGGGGGGGAGGGGAGGTTGGGAGTCAGGAGGGAGTCGGTGAGACGCGTGGGCCGCCGACGGCTCTAGGAGGAGTGGAGGAAGCGGTTGAAGGCGTTGTAGGCCGACTCCAGGTCGAAGAGCATCTGGCGGACCTGGGAGTCGTCCAGCTCGTCGGACGCAGACATACTGCTCAGGGTGGTCAGCCTAGAGCGGAGGAGGAGAGAGAGTGAGGGGGTGAGCGAGAGGTCAGAAAGAACAATCGGCTCCAGTAGCCAGGAAAGCAAATTCGCAAGCATGTTATTAGCATAGACCTCTTGGGAGATAAAACTATGAATGGTTAACCTATGATAGTTTATCAAGGTTGTGGCTTAGCCAGTAAACCTGACCAATGAGGTTACTACAATTCAGTTAAGGATTATGGTTAGTTGCTTGTCAGACACATGTTTTTAATTAAAATATAGTTAAAGCATAGAATCTGCATTTTAATTGTGAACTGTTTCAAGCTCTCTCTCAAAAAAAAGCAATGCATCGTATATTATGTGCCAAATTTAAATCATGTGATGTCACCTTGGACTTGTGTCCAGCGGTTGATAGGGGATCATTGAAAACCCTGTGGTCCAAGGTTCATAATTAGAGTAGCAAAAAGCACAGGCCCACTGGGCATTTTTAGATCATCAGTATCGTTGGAAACCTGCACTCAGGCAAAACTTGTACTCAGACACATCTGCAGCCTGGTCAGTGTGGCTGCGGTGAAACAATGTTAGTTCTGTCCCTTGGGAAGCCATTCTCCAATATAGAGACTTTATACAGGCAAAGGTCAGGGGTGGGTGCGCTTGAACAGTGGGAAACGTGCCAATTCTGCTCACAGCCACAGAGGTCACAGATACTTAAATGCCTAGCTTTCAAAGCTCTACACATATAATTGGCCATGTGGGAGTGTGTGTTGAGGGCGGCTGGTTGAAGCGGCCTCACCTGGCCCAGTCTGATTGGACTCTGGGGCTGGGTGAGGCTGCACACCTGTTGGAGTGTAAGAAGGTCCATGCTACACAGCAACTAGGTGGCAGCCACATACCACCTAGGGGACTTGTCTGGGCTCCTTAAGACACAGGGTGGTGATGTTGAATCTGGTTTATTGTAAAAGTCACAGTAAGTATTTTACAGTGCGTGCAGAGATGGCTGGTTTAACCTGTGGACACTGATTACCCAACGTCCAAAGCCCTAGAGTCCAGTCCGACGTGGCCCGGTTTAGGCTGCTTAGACCAGCCACTATCCACACACACTCCCACAGGCCGCTATTAAGGTCATTTTACATCAGGCAGGAGATGCATAAACGCATATTAATAAATTGCATCAACTATTTACAACAGTTACGACGTGAATATGCAGCATTTTCCAATTTGAATCGCACCAGGTAGATGACGTATGGATTCAAGCCTAAACCTCATATTCCCTAGACTCAGAGAAAACAAGGTTGAGGTCCTTTTACACCATGCATGCAAGGAATAAATTAAACCAAAGAGAGAAAACTAGACGGAAAAAAAACAGCAATTATTTCAGTTCTTTGTCGGTTATGATATGAATATGAGGAACTGAAAATAAGAATCGATTTATTGCAGTGAAAAAGATGGTTATGCAACACTCAAACTCATATAGCCTGGTGAACCCAAGCATATGCTCCATCCTCTAATCTAAATAACCTATGCATTTAGTAGATCATTCAATTGTAATTCAGTTGCACCCTATTGTGTAATATATGGGAAATCATATCATCGTATGCTTTACGCTGATGATTTGGTGGTACTGTCTCCCTCCAGTGCTGGCCTGCAGCAGCTTCATAGAATATGCTCTCAATATGGCATAATGTATGATATCAAATTTAACTCAACGAAGAGTGTGGTACTGATTGCTAGAACCAAGGAGGATAGGAAGCTTGTCTTTCCTTTTTTCTCACTGTCAGGTGAACCACTAGTGGTTGTAAAGAAGGTTAAATATCTGGGACATGTGATAAGAGATGACCTCTGTGATGATGATGATGTGCAGCGTCAGTGTGGCATACTGTATGGGCAGGCAAACATGCTGGCGCGCAAATTCTACATGTGTACTACTGATATTAAAATGACGCTCTTCAAAGCGTATTGCACTCCAATGTATACTGCCCACCTGTGGTGTAATTACAGTAAAGCGAAAATGAAAAAACTGTTGACCTTCCTGTGTCTTGAATAAAGTTATAATAATAATAATAATATGGCAGTGAATGGATGATAAATTGATCTGTGTGTATTTTGACCGTTCTTTAATACATCCATGTTTTGGAGACGTTTGTTTTGAAATCATTTCCCTGTTCGATAGCCGGCTATCACTCTTTCTGAGAAAGATGGTAATAAAAATGAAAAGGTTGAAATAAAACTGCACACCTTTAAGTTATCAAAAGCAACCTAAATTCATGTACCGCAGTGCAAGTAAGCATTGGCTGCTAGTCTCGCCTGCTTTCGAGATGACTGCTAAAAACATAATTACAGGTCTATGAAATGAGTGGTTTACTATGCATTAAGAAGGCGGTTATGATAGAAACTCTTAAATAGGCCATATCTCCGTGATAAATCTCAAATAAAAAGAGATCACTGAATCATCCCCAGGGAAGGCTAAGTGCAATATCTGCAGGGTTTAAGTTCAGCAAAAAACACAATGATATCATTATTATATATCGGCCATCGGTCGCCTGCTCGCTAATTATTATCTTTGGCATCGGTGATTGAAAACCGATGGAAATCATGGATAGCCAGTTTCAGTGTCCATGTAGGGCTAAAGAACATTTAGCTTGCTTTCCAATTACAACCATTCGGTTCAAATGATTACCCCCCATAGCAGCAGATATGTGCAAATCCAGTAGGCATTATATTTTGTAACTCCTACATATAAATATAGATACAAACTACGGTATGGATGCTGATCACATTGGGAATCGACCAGAGTACCTTTGACCTGGGAGTCAAACACCCTAGACACTACGTTACCATGCCCTACTGAAATAAATCAATCTTAATTTCAAATTAAATGGGGCCCAAACAGGGGGCACATTGTGACTTACCAAAGGCTGACTTTCTCCTTTGCCTCAGATTCTGGAGGCATGTTACTCATTCTGTTCATAGTTTCCATGAGCTCTCTCAGGTCTGGTTGGATCTGGAAAGGGAACATTAACTCATCAAGAAACCAATTAAAGAAACAAAGAGAAGCGCTTGCGCCATGCCACTCATTTACAAACATTTGAGGATCCTACCTCGTCCATCGCTCTGATCTCCAGTCTCAGCTTGTCCATCACAGTGATGAAGAGCTTGAGGATGACATTAATGAAGACAAGACCATTATAAGACAGAGGGTAAATATGCCTTTATGAAAAGCTCTGTTTACCATGAGTAGATTGACAGGACGTGGTACCAAACCTCCAGGTTTGGGTCATGGACCACAAATTCCTTCCCATTTATAAGAGTGTACTACTGCCATTAGCAGGCATTACCTTGTCGAAGGGCATGGGATTTAATATCATAGAGGGGGTGTGCGGGGTGTGTGTGTGTGTGTGTGTGTGTGTGTGTGTGTGTGTGTGTGTGTGTGTGTGTGTGTGTGTGTGTGTGTGGAGACGTACAGAAACAATATCTGCAATGCAACGGTTAAGGTTGCCCATGTCGTCCTTGATGGTGATTGGTCGGTCCTCCTTTATTCTCTCCATGGCTAGAGGGCAGTCAAGCTGGTGGACCATAATAAAAAGACGAGTAAGCATAGCCATTTAACACAGAGACATTGATTATACATGAATTAGATGTTGATTTTAGAAAGAATAAGAATTTGGAAATACACCCCCATCACATAGTTCAACACATAGCCTGTTGAGGAAAAATTGACGATAGGATGTAAAATGGAGCATTTGCACATCTAAATTATACACCTACTCTGTACTTTCTGCAGAAGTCATCGATGGAGCCTACGTCAGAGCCCTGGACCTGTTTGAAGGCAGCCTTATACTGAACCAGAAGTCTGGAGCAGAAAGCAGTGTACCTGAAAACCATTGATGATGGATATTAGGGACAACCCACTCACTTTTCTCTATTTGCTATTATCACTCACACAGAGAAATGTTAACTCACTCATTCGGTGTGACACAGTCCTGGATATAGGCTTTCTCTAGTGCCTGAAGGGTCTTGACCACAGCAAACAGCTCGGCCATGTTGTCATACCTGTAAACAAAGAAATGGTTTTACTTAATTTTCATTTAACAAAACAAGGATAATTACATGATTGGCACTAGGCATGTGTAATGGACTTACTTTTCACGTTCTCTCGCATTTTTGTACAACTTTACTTCCTAAAAAAAGACATGGAAATATCTTAATGAATATCTTGAAGGGGCTGATTATATAAAATGAGTTTGAAAAAAAAAATTACGGTTAAAATCATGTCTGTATACTAATTCGATTTACCTCATACAATTCCGGTTTGTTTGCTTGGCCTGTAAAAAAACCCATGAATGTACATATTAATAATGAATTGATTGAATGTCATTTTTTTGTCTGAAACATTTGTTTACCATCGGTTTGTTTGCTTACCTCCTCCGATCCCTCCCGTAACTGGAATGCCATGAAACATGATAGCAACCCTTATATAACCAAAAGGATCTGAGAAAAATAAATACAAATGAAAAAATAGATTCGAGAAATGTCAGCATTGATAAATAGTATTTGACGTTTATAGTATATTAAATAATAACCAAAATATATCGTTTGTTATGATGAAATAAGCACTGATCGCTAACGTATTGAAGTTAGCCGTCTACATGAAGTGAATTGAATTCCTTAGCATAGGCTAGCTGTAACTCAATAATAAGGTTCTTGTCAATTCTAATTCCGTCGTTTGTATTGCTTTCCTAGCTATGCCATTAAATACCAATATCAAATGCATTAATTTACGACAAATGTTACAGACGTCATTTGAATAAATGTAATGAAAATCGTGTTGCATTCTTGTTGTAGCTTCTAGCACGTTAGCACTTCCTTGATCATTTATGATTCCTCGTCATTTGTTGTAAATACCCGTTGATATGAAACGTTGGAATCGTATAAGAGATCAGGGTTTGGGCAATTCCCATGAGATGTTAAAATCGTTCATTTGATGTTGCATACAAATAAATATTAAAAGAAATCGAAGTATTTCACCAACCTTCCTTGGCAAATTGCTGTGACGTAAAGGTAAACACGCCTCCTTGTGAGGACCCCATCGGATAAACACATAGGTGTCCGTTCAGTCCCTCACTTAAAACAAAGCAATATTATATTTCTTTGTAAGTTGAAAAATGAAATTTCGAAGTCTTCAGAGATCGACACTGATTTGATATAATCAATAGAGATTTTCTTTTGTGTTGTGCATGTTTGCTAGAGTTGGGCACATTTTTGTGCACTCTCCGTGTTGAAGGAAAGGTTGTGGCGCGAGACTCAAATGCCGTTCAGATGAAAACCCATTTTTGACAAAGAGGTAGGTTATAAATAAACTTATAATACATTCAGTGGCGTATCTAAAACATTATACTACATAAGGCTGGAGGTCACTGGGTTAGGCTTTATTAAACGACCATGCCGAAGCTATTTTTAGGGTTGTTCCTCACCGTCTAGTTGTATCAAATGCCTTGTTGCTTGGCTGTGTAGCAGATGAAGCCAACCTGTTATGCGATGTGTCCGACACAAAGTCCTCAGCTTCAGATTATATATTCACTGAAATTTACCAATTCATACAGTCTATTTGAATCGGCCGTGGTATATACTGGTAAGCCCCTGTACTGAATAACATTTCAGTTCCTTTGAACTTGCGCTAAATCGTTATTTATGTCAGTTACATTTCGATGTGTATTGAAAAGATGCTTTCTTCTCGTATTGTGGCATAGAGCATGCTATTAATATAGTTTATTTCAAGAAATATTGATATGTTCAGTGAATGTGCTGTGTTGTGATCTCTGTATTAATAATAAGGCTTTTATTTTGTACGATAGTCTTTCCAGTCTCCACCATGAAGAGCTCCAGGCCCGCTCCCCAGGAGCAGTGTGGTGTTTGGTTGGACCCTGTGGAACTGAAATCAAAAGTGAAAAAAGTAAATCGAAATATTCCATCTAATCCATTCTATTCATCCCTTGTTTTGATCACTCATTCTGTCTTACCTGCTGTTTTTTGCTATCAAACTATCTTTGTATTTCAGAAGCAGCCGTTCCGGCCCATTTCTAACCTGCTGAACCCATTGGCTGGAGGTGATAGATACAGTTTGGCCGTGGCGCTAAACTTCACTCAAACCAAAATCGAAATGCCAAATGTCAAACAGAGTTCTATATCATCCTTCTTTACTGCCCAACGCAGAGGTCAGTGGTCAATCTTATTGAGCATAAAAATACATCTTGCGTAGTTAGTATTACCGGTAGTTGTGTTTTATTGTGAAAAAACTACAGTAAGATAAGCATTGAATGAGCTACATACATGAAATACTCACTGACTGTACTATTTTTATTGATACATCTCTCCTCTCTATCTACTGTGTGTGTGTGTGTGAGTATTTATTAATATATATTTTTATATTTTTTCAGTTCTCAAGAAGATGTCTTCATCTGAAGATCTACACATTTATCAAACTTCTTCCTCTATATCCAATCGGGACTCCAGCATTTCCACCACGGGAGCTCCGGGGACGAAGAGAAAACATGAAGTGGTTGACCGGATACCCGACGTCAAGTCCCAGGCCAAGGCTGCCTGCACTGATGTGGACAGGACAGGTACTGGACACCAGTGGATGGGTCAAAGTGGTCAGAAGACTGATCCTAAAGACACGGCTCGGCATGAGTACAACAGCACCCTGCCGTGGGACAATCAGTGCCGAGAACAGGAAGCAGAAGAGCTGCTTAGCCAACCAAAAAGGATGAAGCTGCACCCTGAAACCTTTTCAGTCTACACAGTTGGGGTTGACCCTCACATAGATGAACTTAGTCAGAAGCCATTGAGTCAGTTCTGTAGTTCCCAAAACATCCAGAAACAAATTAACCGCATCGAAAACAAAATACCAGATTTCCTTCCTCCCGTTTCCCAGCGTGACTTTGCCTTGAGCAACGAGGAGCGGCCCACACCGGGGCGCTGCAGGGACACAGGGGCGGATATCCCTGAAAGCTTGACTCAAAGTGAAAGTGGCTTTGGGGATGTTCTGGGGTCAGCAGGTCGAACATCCACTCAAAAGCCTTTCGAGCACACAAACGCGTCTCAGATCAATGAGGAGAATGACCAATACCGTTTGACATGTTCACAACCTCAATACGAACACCAGGTCTCAACAACACCTAAACCTCTTGATACATGGACAGAGCCAAAATCAAACCCTTTGAAGCATCGTGAAACAGATCAGGTCCGGGCAACGGTGGAAGAACATGACATTTTTCCAGAGCGAGCTTCCATGAAACCAAAAGACTCTCTCGGTAACAACTACCGGGTCCCAGACCCCCTGCCCCATAACCTTGGGAACGCTATAGATCTGCTGTTCACTCAGGACTCTGAAGGCCTCCGGGTCATAGCCCACCGTGGTCCAAGGGCCCCCAGGAACCCCCTTAAGGATCACACCAACCTGGGCCTCACATGGGAGCAGGGGACTGGAGCTCAGAAATATGAGGTCTATGAGGAGGAGGAAGAGATGCTCTTCACTCAAGATTCTCAGGGAAATATGGTCATCAAACATTAGGTGCTCAAATTCTGTTTTTCACTTACGACAAACGTCACTTACGGTATTCCATGGTCATAAAGAGTTTTGTGTGTTTTCTCTGTCTTCTTCGTCCTCTATTGGAGGTTACTGTTGTGAGTCGTACTTGATACGATGATCATGAAAAGCTTATGTGTCAACATTTGTATAGGGTAAGGTTACACTTATCTTACCCCATGTTGCAATTTTTTTAGCATAAAATATCAGGCTGTGACGAAGGTGAATTCAAATTTATTTGAAAAAAGATTACAATTACATGATTATTGATGCTTAATTAAAAGTTGTATAAGGCACTGAATGGTTGCAAGGCCCAAGTGTGCAACTGCACTGATGTTACCAGACAAACTTACATAAACCATCCAAACATTCATAGGTCGTCATCTGAAGGCCATAGGCAGGCGGACTCAACTGCACTGATGTTACCAGACGAACCAACATAGACCATCCCAACATTCATTGGTCAACATGTGAAGCCACAAGCTTGGTTACGTAGACTCATAATTCTCACAGAAATATGTGATACAGGTGTTGAAAAATATGGCATACGCTACTTCTGTACTGTTCTTTCTACATATTTTTGTCCTTCATTTGAGTCAAATCATTAGCATCCAATGATAATATAACGCTTCATCATATCTTTTCAAAATTGTGATAATGATAATAAAAATGGTGCACATATATTGGGATGATTAGTCATTTAACGAAATTTGTATGTGTTATACTCATACTTTAATACTGAATGTAGCTAGTGATACCATATATTGCTTTAATAGGCTACTTGGCTGTATTTAATTGGGCATTTTAAACGTTAAAGCGTATACGGTAATGTGCCAGAGCAGAGTTACTGAGAATAAATGACAGAACCATGTGACTACAAGGTAGAGCATTCTGCCTAGCCCTAGGTTATATATGTATATAAAAAAACATTTTGAGAAGACGTATATAAATGCCTTTGTGCCATGGCACACAAATGTCAAGAGTATAAATATACTAAACTATAAAACGAATTGATACGTTTAACTAGCAATCCCTTTTATTCCTGCTGAAAGAATGCCAAAAATAATAATGCAATATGCAATGCCATTGCTGTGTAGAAGTTATGCGGTTCAGGGTGAAAGGAAGAACCCACAAATAGAGTTGGACTACAAAAACATATTTAGAAATGGGTCTTTTGAGTGTATAACATTTACTTTGCCAGCTAAAAAAAGGGTAGGGTGTGTGAGAAGGGTGTGGGGGTGGAGGGGCATACATGACTGTAATTAGTAATGGAAGATAAGGAAGCAGTCGATGCTGTCAGCCAGCTATCTCGGTGGGCTCTGTCACCAGCCTGGAGCCGTCCCACACGGTCTTGAACTGCTCTGGGACGGGGAACTCTCTCTGAAGGATAACACACACATACACACACACACACGGGTTAGCTATTGGAAACATTGAACAAGAAAGCTCACTTTTAAAACGTATGTTTGAAAAAGCACTACAATAAACAACATCCCCGGCCTGTGTCCTTGTTCTGAATGAGCCCAGTAAAGACAACGAGGTGGAGGGTGGCAGCTACATAGGCGCTGTGTAGCAACACACGTTGCTACACAGACATAACCAAAGGCACAATTGTGTCCCCTCATTTGTATATGCAACCTGCTTTCGTTTCGCCCACATTAGCATAGCTGTTTAACGGATTCTTTACCCAACTGTACTGAATACGGGTATTAAATAATAATATTTTTTATCATTAGCAGTATTAGCAATAGTATTCGTATTACTGCAGTTATTATATCATATATTATGCTTACAAAGTCATCCTCTCCGACCGGTACTAGGATGTTCATTGCTGAGCTCTTGGCGCTGACGATGTCACAGCTGATGGAGTCCTTGCTGAGGTACACCTGGCAGCCCTCCGTCTTGTTGATGGAGATGGTGGGCACGTTACCCAACACCTGAGGAATGAGGTTCGTATCACAGGTGACAAGCTGGTGAACCTCTGAGCCCTCAGCCCATATAACACATCTTCAGTTTAGCAGATACCTGGGAATCCGAGGCCAAGCTTATCAAACTATAATTCTTTGTATAATCCTCAAGACAGCACTTTTAATCAAAATGTTATTCTATTATGGATACCTTTCTTCTGGTGAAGCATTATGGTGGCCCGGGCTGAGGGTGGTGCAAATTAATAAAGTTTCTATGCAGCCTTCTTAACAAAACACAGATTTATTTTTGTGAACAAAATAATTGTAGTCCCTCTCCGAAATAATCACAACTTTACCTATTTCCTCCGCTGTACCATCATCTGAAATGGGGCCTAATGTGACTAACAGAACAAACACATTCATCTTCACGTATTTTGCTTACCTGTAATTGAACAGATTTAGAATTAATAATCTCCACGATGCCAACCGCGTTCTCAAACACCAGCCCCAGCTTCTTACAGTTGTCTGTGAAGACAAAAAGTGACACAGAAACATGATTAAAGGCAACAAGGAAACAGTGTGCCAAATGCACAGTAATGCTGACCAGTGTTTTCCCTGTCACTCACCAACGATGATGGAGTTGATCTTGCCCTTCACCTGGATGGTGGAGTTGTTGCAGTCAAAGATGTAGACCACCTGCTTCAATTCAGTCTCCTCGATCAGCAGGTCGTGTCTCTGCTCAAAGTGCTCCTAGAGAGACGCAGCCGAGGGGAAGACAGTCAGGGATCACCCACCACCCAGGATGGATGTTTGCCATCCCTCCTTGGTAACTTAAACAGAGGCTATATTTAATGGCTACAAGTAACAGCTGAATGTAGTGCTTGCGAGTCAGCACAGCCGATCCGATGTATAAACGTTACAGACTTTGCTTTCCTCAAGCTTTAATGCCCTAAAACAACAAGTCACATGTCTTAACACAAATTAAATGCCTAATCAAACTACTTCAGTTCAGTTGATATGTCTTCATCAGACTAAGGTTTATTGTTTCTGTCTCATTATCTCCCACAGTGGAAGGACGGGGGAAAGTAACCACGGGACGTACCACCCTCCATTTCTTCCCGTCCAGCTCCAGTAACGCCGGCCTGTTCGGGGGGGCCATGCTGGGGGTGGACCCCGGTTTGCTGGCCTTGGCCGGGGGTGCGTGGCTGGGGCTTCCCTGCGAGCGCAGGTCGGGGTTCTTATGGGTCTTCTTCCCCTCGGCTACGTGCTTCAGACCTGTGGGACGTGACGCAAGCTTTGAGGACCATGTAGACAGAGTCTTCCTTTTCTTCTCCCTGCTAAGGTCGACCTTCACGGGTTAATGCGCAGGCACTAAAACCAGGGTTCACACACACAGCAGCAGCAACAGAAATCAGTGCACACGGCCCCCATCTCGTCCTGAAGTACTCCTGCTGCGTCTACCACCGCCGGCACACACCTTTGGTGATGTCCATGCCCTGGTTGAGCTGGGCGAAGAGAGCCGAGGTCTGGCCGCCCACGCCGTCCGCCTGGGTCTGGGCACCGTCGGCGTGGAGGACCGGAGGAGGGCCCGGGGGCGGGGGGGGGGGAGGAGGACAGGCGGCGCTGGGGGCCCCTTCGAGGAGAGGCGGGGGAGCGACGGGCCCCTGTAAGATGAGAGGATAGCAGGGGGTGTTTTAGCGAGATTAGAAAGCATGGCTCCATCTCCACTGTATCATTTTCATTAGGTGGAAATAAGAGAAGGGACGCTGGGTCAGGGTGATCGACCATCGAGAGGGTGGGTGTTATATCAACGCTGGCCAGCAGGGGGAGTATTGGATAGGGAATGATCTGAGCCTCAAAGTTAGAGGATTTCCAAGGTGAAGTTAAGGTCTCTGGTTGGAAGGGGGAATTTGCTCACTGAATGGCAAAAATATGGCAGAAAGAGAAAGATTTGACCTATCAAAGCTGACTCGACCTCTACAGTTAAAAAAAGGTTAATAGTTCCCTTGGATAGTTTGACCACACTCTGTGTGAATGAATCTATATCATTAAAGCATGGTCGTTTTATCAGAATACAGAGTCCCTCCTTGACAACTACAGTGATGGGAAGCACACACACACACACACACACACACACACACACACACACACACACACACACACACACACACACACACACACACACACACACACACACACACACACACACACACACACACACACACACACACACACACACACACACACACACACCCTGATTCCCTCTTCTTTGTCTGAAGAGTCACCCCAGCTGCTAGAAGATGTCCATTTCGCTCTCTCACACACACTTACACACGCACACACACACACAAACTCTCTCTCCAACTGGCAGTTAATGTACTTCAGTGTACAGCTGAGGCGACTTGACCCCTGACCTTAAGCTCAGCACATGTGTTGTACAGTAACCTGTTGCTGCAGATCGCTCAGCACATACCAGTGGATTACAACTGATGCTGTGTTTGCGTGTTTGTTGGTGTGTGTGTTGAAGTGCCGGGTTGTAGTGGTGGAGGCAATGATATAAAGTGTGTGTGTGTGTGTGTGTGTGTGTGTGTGTGTGTGTGTGTGTGTGTGTGTGTGTTAGTCGAGTTTCACTACATCCATATGTCATGTGTATAAGTTCCATTAAACTCTGCAGCAGCTGATGGCTTGGTAAAAGCGTGGACAAGCCCTGAAGTTTAAGTTACCGTTAAGGTTGTGTGTGTGTGTGTGTGTGTGGGTGTGTGTGTATGTGTGTGTGTGCAGCCCCCTTTTGTTTGGTGGGTTTAGCCTGTGGAGAAGAAACCCTCAATTGAAGTCCCTGGCAGACCACCTGTTGAAGCCACACACGCCTGTTGTCACACAAACGTCCCCTCTGTCGGCCGACGGCAGACAGCTGACACACGCTCAGGGCTGCTGCAGGGTCTCAAGTTTCCCGAGTTCAGTGAGGAGAGCAGCGCACACACACACGCACGCACTCACACGCACGCACACGCACGCACCACACACACAGACACACTCACACTTGCAGAGACACGCATACATACACACAAACACATATACACACAGACACACACACACAAACACATACAGTTGTTGAGCACCAGTTTAGCATTCAGTCCTAATCGTTGGTCATGCTTGTGGAACACAAAGGATCTCCCTGCGTCCTGGTTCTGGAACGTGTACATGGCTTCCATGGCTCCATGGCTCAGGATATTCAAATGAAATGCCAACCTTAAGTCTGGGCTCCTCTCTTGATGATATAAGGGCCAAAGAACAGTGGGCAGGACAGGACAATCTTGAATTGTCCCCAAAAGCTAATTGACCTAAAATACCACTACATAAGGTCATATAGACAGCAGATGAACAAGCAGGTGCAACATGTGTGTGGTAGGGTACTCAAGCACAAACAAGTAGACTCATCCATCACGTCTAGCTGCAGTGAAGCAAACTGCTTTTGGCAGAGCAAAGGAAAGTGTCTCCCATCTACTGCATTTAGATTGCTGCCGTTCCTAGTCTTTTGCCTCGTGTGTGTGAGAGTGTGCGAGAGAGAGAGAGAGAGAGAGAGAGAGAGAGAGACAGAGACAGAGACAGAGACAGAGACAGAGAGAGAGAGAGAGAGAGAGAGAGAGAGAGAGAGAGAGAGAACTATAGGACAGTTCATCCATTCATGTTTTTGGAACAGCGTCACTCCATCGCTAAAAATGGAAGGGGGCAACCAGAGGGACTTCATGTTGGTTCCGCGATAAAAATATCAAGGTTTGCGAACGAAAAGGAAATGGAAACGAAACAAAGCAATTAAAACTCAAGGAAGCTTAAGAAGCCTATGTGTTTGAGGTAAAAAAAAAAAAGGCGAGAAGAGAGAGAAGAAGAGAAGCAGTAGATCGGACTGCCTAAAGGGACGACATACCAATGATCTACTTTATTATAGATTCATCTTATGAATCAATTTGTATGTGTAGTTTCACGCATGTGTGTGTGTTTGTGATTCATCTTTGATTCAAGTATTCAAACTGTGTATCATAAGGTCTGGCTCCTACACACATGCGTACACTACAGTACATTATGTGTTCTACGTGTTAAGCCTACTGTATACTTTGTGTGTACAGAAGACTATTCTGTGTATCGTGTCTAGTGTCTCTCTGACTGTAACTGTGTCAGCTTGTTGTGAATATCATAGTCCACTGTCTTTAAATGTAAACAATTGCTTGTGCTTGTGTGCGTCTGGGTGGGTGGGGGGATGTCTGCATGTCTGTCTATGTGCATCTGTCTATCTTTCTGTGTGTTCGCCCACGTGTGTGTGCATGTGTGTGTGTGTGTATTTGTGTGTGTCCATGCCTGCGTCTGTGAGTGTATGTGTGTGTGTGTGTGCTCACGCATGCCCTCATCCTTTCTGTGTGTGTGTGAGTGTGTGTGCGTGTCTATGTGGACTCACAGTCCTGCACCAGGTGACCCCAGTAGTGTGGTGCTGCCTGATGAAGGCCTGCATCTCTGTCCAGACAGACAGGTAGGACTGCACCCACTCCACGTGTCTCCTGTCACTGGAGAGATAAAGAGAGAGAGAGAGAGAGAGAGAGAGAGAGAGAGAGAGAGAGAGAGAGAGAGAGAGAGAGAGAGAGAGAGAGAGAGAGAGAGAGAGAGAGAGAGAGAGAGAGAGAGAGAGAGGAGAGAGAGAGAGAGAGAGAGAGAGAGAGTTTGTTTGATGGACAAGCAAAGTTGGAGTACATCAGGTGAGTTGGTGGGAGGGGGAAAGGGCAAGTACTTTAACATCAAACTGCTGTTGATAACGTAAATGAACAGGGAAAAAAATCCTGAAATCATGTAGTACCAATACTTAAACTGAGTCACGCACACTCTTCATCATGGTTTTCTATGATGAGTTATATTTACGTTTCCTTGTAGTCTTTCAGTACCCGGTTGGTATAGAAAGTGGCTGCATCATTCATCTCCTTTACATATGGAGCGGGCTTCTGGTTCTAATGGGGGAGAGGGGGACATTAATCAGTAGAGAGAGGGAGTGAGAGGGAGTGAGAGAAAAAAAAAAAAGAGGGTGGGGGGGGGAAGGATTAAAGACAAGTGGTCACTTCGTATGTTTGTGTTTGACTGAAAAATCGTAATTCTTCCGACAGGGAAAACTGTAAAAAGCTAAAGTTTTTCCATTTCCATATATAGAATGTGAAAAATGTTATCTTTCTCAAACTCAGGAGGTTATAGAAGATGTTTTGAGTAGGTGACTGATGGTCTACATGGATCAGAAAGGGCTTCAGCGCTGGTAATCTGAGACGTATCAAGCGGTTCTGCTCAGATCCTAAAGGTATTCCCTAAACTTACAGCCATTTGGAAGGAGAATCTAACCAAATAAGCAAAACCCCTTTTAGGGTGGGGGAGGCTGTGGGAGGATGGGGGAGGATGGAGGGAGGCTGTGGGAGGATGTGGAGGATGGAGGGAGGATGGGGGGAGGATGGGGGGAGGATGGGGTTTGCAGATGCTCCAAAATGCAATGAGAATGAAATCAAAATCTGAAAGTGAAACAACGTGAAATAAGTTTGTTTCACTTTAAACAAATAACTTTAGGTGTTGTACCTCTGAGTCAGTGTGTGTGTGTGCTCCTCCTCACCACGGCGACCCAGCCCAGTGCAGGGATGCTCTCGCTGACGGCAGAGAGGTGGTTGAAGAGGCTGCTGCCGCGGTGACGCTCGCGATACTGCTGGATCTCCTGGATGTGGTCGGCGATGGGCTTCAGCAGGTCCGACAGCTCCATCTGGGGGAGGGGGGGGTCAGAGAGGAGGGTGGAGGAGTAGAAGGAAGGGGGAGATGATCATTGGTATGGATGAACAGTTGAAGTGTTCAGGTGAAACAAGT
>NC_082403.1:13051063-13056063 GCF_031168955.1 Gadus macrocephalus
TTGTTAACATATATTTTTGGGCATATGTACTAATTTGCACTACTGCAACCGTAACACATTGGGGAAGATGCGAGTTGGGTAACTCTTATTCCCAACTTGACAACCGATCCCGTCCAGGTTAACAGATGGTCTAGCCTGGTCCGTTCCTCAGGTCAATGCTTGATCGGAGTGGGATGGGTGTCGGGGTGGGGGGGGGGGGGGGGGGGGGGGGTACTTGCTGCATCACCCGGGGTTTCGCCCCTAGGTAGGCTAGGTTCACGTTGGCCTTCCTGCCGTCGATGATGGGGTTGGGGTCCTTACAGGCCCGGTCGGCAGCCGAGCGGTCCGACATCGTGACCTTCAGAGCAGCGGGGAGAGAGTATGATTGGACCACCCAGAGAATGACTGTTACACAAATGCATTACATGTTTATAGAAGTAAAGGTATATTGGTGTGTGAGTGTGTTTGTGTGTGTTGTACGTATGTGTGTGTGTGTGTGTGTGTGTGTGTGTGTGTGTGTGTGTGTGTGTGTGTGTGTGTGTGTGTGTGTGTGTGTGTTTGTGACTGTGCTGACACTGCACATGTGTTTGAGCGACAAAGGAAACGATAGAGAAAAAGAGCGAGTTTTGAACTTCTAACACTGATAAAAAAAAAAGATTCCAAGAAAACACCTGATTAAATCATCGTGAATGTCTATCTGATGTGGCAATTTGGACAGCCATACTCAGGGTAAGGGTAGCGTCTGATATTATCCTGCATTATATTAGCATTGTGGAAGTCTCTGGAGTGCAGTGCAGAAGTGATAACCAGTTTGAACGTTTTATCTCATCTTATAGGGTATATCAAATGTATTTTTTCAGAAAACACTGGAGATTAAGTAAAATGTCTTGTGCACTGTTGTGCAATGATGGAATACCCGCTGAAATTACGACATCAGAAAAAAAACTCATCACCATCATCTCAACGTGCTACACGTGCTATGCGTCCGGCATCAGATAATGTCTATCAGATAATGTGTGTTGAATATGACTCCAGAAAAAAAAAAAGATTGCCTGCCATAGTTGAAGACTTTTGATCGAGTGACTTATGGCTTTTTATGTCGCGGTATCTGCCTTAATTTAGAGTAAGCAACATTGAGGTGGATACTGGTGTTGACATTTGATTAGATATAAAATCACAAATGACAACGTCAACTTGATCTTTCCGTTGAACCCTGGTTCGTGATATCTGCACATCACAAGACGCGCGGAGCGCCGCATCTGTCAGGCGGCGCTCATTCAGCTGGAGCCACGCGCCGCGCAACAGGTTGGAGAGGGAGATATAACCGCGTTCCCATTGGAAAAATACAACAAATAACTCGCTTTATGATCGACATATGAAAACGGTAGACCGACTTTGGATGCATGGTCAACAAAGTTTTGATTGAATAACCGACGATCGATAACGCACGATCGAGGCACGTGATGGCGCGCACATGTCTGCGAGAGAGAGAGTGAGAGAGAGAGTGAGAGAGAGAGAGAGAGAGAGAGAGAGAGAGAGAGAGAGAGAGAGAGTTTACAAATAAATCGGTGGTCCTGCTTGATCGCCTGATATACTTACGAATCCATAACCCCTCGACTTGCCGGTCTGTCTGTCGGTAATAACCACCGCTTCTTCAATCTCACCGAACACTTCAAAATATTTCCTGAGACTTGAGTCTGTGGTGTGGTACGGAAGACCCCCGACAAAAATCTTGGTATAGGTCGTATCCTTTTGCGTGCTGTGCATCTTCACCGCTGTAGACCACTTCAGTGCAAAATACAATAAATAAGAACAGTGAACAGCAAAGTGCAGTGTCTCCTTATCAACGGGTCACTTTTTTCTAAGTATTGCTTTGAAAAATAGCAATTGAATCTTTAGCCTATGAACAAAGAAGAGACCGTTAAAGACCCAGACCAACCGGTGGTAGATCCTCTCTTGACACTTGGAGGAGCTCGGGAGCGGATTTGTCCAACAGGTCCTCAGGTGAATCCGACTCCTCTTGCTAGCTCGTGTCTAACTAAAGCGAGGATCGGACCCATTCCTAAATGCGTTGGCCGTAACTCCGCCCATCACCCGAGCCCAGGCGCTGCACGCGGACCGTGCGCGCGCCCATGACCGCCTCCTAAAAACCACTGGACGCTAGGAACAGCTGGGAGGCGCACGACCCCCCCCCCCCCCCCCCCCCCGCGCCCCATTTCACCCCCGAGGATAAACGCTCTGCTTGTTCTTTTAATCGTACATTAATTATAAATATGTAATGAATATCGCATTCTTCGTGTGTTTTTTTTTCTCCCAATTATAACAAATATATTTTTTAAAAGAACAGGCACGCGCCCCCACACCGCGTCCATTGTGAAGGCGCGGAACCTGAGGGCGAAGGGGGGGCTGATATTCACCCTCATATCCTCTCATTTACACGTTGACAAGTTGACTTGCCAAGTAGAAAACCTATGCAGATCCCGCTTTTGACGGGATTGAAAACGTCCCAATGTCTTCAGTGATGGCCTTGAGGTTTTTCTCTCAATGTAGAACTAATATAGGCCTATGTAACGTGATATAAACTGAATCATTGATAAGGGTTTGCGCGGCAGTGAGTCCTCCGTTCTCAGGACGCCTGTGTGTCCTGTTGCATGATGAAGACAGAACATGTAACATGAGAACTGGCCCAATTTGCAGCTGATGAACGTAACTCTATTTCTCGTTGGAAACGATGTCGAGATGAGATGCCGTCTTGTTCACAACAAGTAGGCCACAGACTCAACGGAGGGTATGTGTATAGAATCCCCTCGTAGGACGTAACCCAATATGGAACCGTGTCTTTATGTGCGTTATTCTGGCTTGGTCAATATTTTATTCATGCGGACACACGCCTTTTAACGCCAGAGTGGAGTCGCCTTAACAGAGGCCAGAGTTGGGTTTCAGGACAGACAATGGGGAGGGGGGGGGGGGAGGAAAGGGGGGGGGGGGGTCAGGTTGCTCCCCCTATCGCATGCAGCACGCTGACTGGCCACTATGTAGGCTGGTGATACATGAATAGGTAGCCTATAATGATATTCAATAGGAGACCTTATAATATAGTAATAATAAGAAAAGTAATAATAGCATATTGACTTTGTCTTTATAATTCGAAGGCAACTATAGAGGCCATTTTCGGGATGATTCGGCCATGAGGGAGGGGGTTAGAAATCCTGCCGGTATTTTATGTTTAGGGTTACTTATCTGGGAAGTGGACAGCAGTTGTTCTGCCTTGGCGTAAATGGCTTACAGACAAAGAAAATCTAAAGGTCAACGGACACTGAAACCGCTCACTTCAGCTGATCAACATCCTATACAATTATTACTATCAACCACCTAATAACCACATCATGCTTCACTTTGTTGCTTAGATTAAACTAAATTATTATTATAAAGTATATCAAATGACAAATTGAGGTCAAATCTACCTAAAATGACCACGGATTCTGGGTACCCTCTGAAATAAAGTTTCTTAGCTATCTATCTAAATCAATGGTCATGATACAGTGGCTCAACTATCTTTCAACACAAAGAAACACAAGCTGAAGAAACAAAGGAGCTTTATTGATAAAGAATAAACTGTACAATTTGTCTTCTAGTCCCAGCTAAATAAAAACATATATTGAACAGCTTTCAATAGAGGCGTAATACAACAAGTAAAGCATCGATAACCCTTCAATTGAAACCGCACCATCTTGTGTCCAATAAGAGAACTGCGCCCCCTCGGAAAACAAAAACAAACACAAACAAATTAATTATGTTTTTCTTATAACTAGGCTATAATATAATAGAATAATTTAATAGAATAGAACATTAATTTTTGGTAATTTATTGGTAGTATAGTGAGGTAATATATGATAAACCTGCCCGACTTTCACTTAAAACATAAAAAAGGTTCCCAATATCCCCATTAGCTACGTTTATGCTGGAGTCGTATTGTTTGACAGGTTAACAGGTTTATTCTAATTGGCCGTAGTAACTCTCCACTGTAATGGCTCGCTTTAAGAGGAACTACGCCGTAGACTACTTTTGGGAGATTGCCGCCATCTAAAGGTTAAAATACACAAAGACAGTACAACTGATTTGGTTCTACTGCTCCTCCAAAGTTGTGATTACAAATTGCGTGTTTCTTGTTGAACCAATGTTCAGAAAAATAGTAATTCACCAATTAATTACTCACCCCTCAGAGACTGGCATGCCAGGAAAAATGCTGTACGCCCATCCATTTGTGATACATAAAGTTGGCCATAAGTGCCCCCACTGGTGTGTTGAGCACCCTCTGGTGGTACAACGTAGGACTGTAAATGGGTGACCAATATTGTGGTATTTTCTATTCTATTTGAGAAAGTAAACACGTCCTGCAATTTTTGTTATGAAATCAAAAATATTGTTACCAACTCAACTTTTTGTGAGAACTATTATTAAGTGACTGGTAGCCTTGATTGATTGATTGATTGATTGATTGATTGATTGATTGATTGATTGATTGATTGATTGATTGATTGATTGATTGATTGATTGATTGATTGATTGATCGATCGATTGATTGTTTTGGTCTTGTAGCAGTGACTGTGTGAGCATTTTATTGTTACGTGATTGCTCTGCTTAAGATGGCGTTTAACCTCTCGAGGGTTTCGGAATTCCCCAAAGTAGTATGGCATGAAATTAATCCCCAAGCACACACACACACTTACTCAGTCACACACAGACACACCCACACACCCACCCCACACACACACACACACACACACACACACACACACACTCAGTTGTCGGGTGTTAAAACGTGTCGTCTGTATTCTGGAAGGAGGGGTCGCTCTCAAAGTCCCCCGATGCTGTGTGGAGTTGTCCCACCCGGAGCCCCTCATCCTCGTCCACCATCGCCCACCTCTCTGTCCCCACAACCTCTCAACATCCCTCCCTCTGTGGCCTCCTTCCCCTCCTCATCCCTCCCTGGGCTGTCTCGTCCCTCGTCCTCATCCTGC
>NC_082403.1:13061063-13128563 GCF_031168955.1 Gadus macrocephalus
GGATTGTGGAACCACTCGTTTATACAGAAGTTCTGAGAGAAGCGGACGTCTAAAAGGCTTCTACCCCTTCGCCCACCCTCTGCCTCTCCGTTCTATAAGTCTGCCTCCTAGGGCTCGTTTTAAACACATTCATTTGCTATCTCACCTATGACAACAGGCCACCCCCCCCCGCGGCACACTCCAGAGGATTCGGTTCATATGCGCACAAACACACAAACACACACACACACACACAGTCAAAACACTGACACGCAAGGAGCGCACTAGAGAAACATAATCTGCATGTACAAAAAAAAACACATCATACACACCTCAAGTCTGTACATGAGGCGAGGAGATAGGGGGGGGGTAACAAGCACGCTTCATCTGTCACACGGAAACACTCTTATCTCTGTACATACAGCACACACACACACACACACACACACACGGCATCATCACCATGGCAACGTCCCATAGCTGCACCCGTCACGGCGTCTCAATAAACGGAGAGCGCTCGCTAGATGGCGGCGTGCGCAGCGGTTGCCACCGGCGACCAGCCAAACAGCTCTCGCTACCTCTACGCGTATTGCAGCTCAATAACCTGATCACCCATAGCTGAACTCGACGACAGGGCGCCGTGTACATTCGCAACTCTTTAGATTTGCAGTTTTTGCCTTTGTAATTTTATTTCCAAAAAACGAGACAAAAAAAAAATTAAAAAATAAAAAGGAAAAAAAAGTCATGCCTAAAGTCTAGCAGACAGACAGAAAATAGAGAGATGACAGTCTTGGGTTTGTTTGTTTCAAATGCCAAGCAAAGGTTTCTTTACTCGAGCGCGTCTCGGGAGTCGTCTCTGTTGTCATCATGTTGTCGATTCTGATCACAGGTCTTAATCCGTATCGTTTAAGAGGGACACCTTCACCAACCAGGCCCCCTGGTCTAATCTGAGGTGAAGCCCCTAGTCCAGCCCTGCGATGACCGTCTAGCCCTTAGGAGAGGAGACGCCTCCCGTCCAGGGGTGTTCCCTCACATGCCACGCCCTGCAGCAGGGGAGGGGAGGGGGAGGGGGGGGCTGGTGGAGAGTGTCCAGGACATCGGTCAGCCTTTCAGGTTGGATTCTAAAGGTCAAAGGTCAAGTCTAATTCGAGTCCAGGTTGCGGGAAGCGAGGGCGAGGAGGAGGTGGGGCAGGTGGGGGTTCACTTCCTGCGCCGTACCGCCGTCTTGATCTTGCGCCCGGCGATGGGCGCCTGGCCAGCGGGGGTCGCTGTGAAGGTCTTGGCCGACCTGGAGAGAGTCATGACATCATCGTCAACAAAGGCTAAAGGCAATCCCAGGTAGAGCAGGAAAGGAACATCACAAGTAGCAATAACTATACCAGAACAGCTGAAGCATGAACTCTGCAGCTTCTCTTAACAATCAGTAGCAGGACAACCGGCGCTATAGTACTATCATCTTTGACTCGTTTCAGTGATCTGTAATCTGTGTGAGTGCACGAGCCACGCAGTGGGACCACTTTACAGTTAAATGTGTCGTCCTGCTCCTCAGCACGGGTTCTTTACGACGGCTCCATCCAGGGCTGATGCAGACGAGCTCTGCGGGGCTCCGGCTCGGCCTTTAGCAGAGCCTCATATTTACCCGATGTTGAACGCGGGCGGCTGGGAGAAGGTGAACCCTGCTTGAGCCGTCTGCTGGGGGGCCGCGGAGGGGGCGGCGGAAAGGGCCGGGGGGGCGCCGCCTCCGAAGGCAAACACCCCCGTGTTGTTGGCGGGGGCTCCGAACGGAGTGGCGCCGCCAAACTGGAACCCTGATTGGATGGAGAGACGCTCGGCTTGATTCAGGGTCCTCTGATTTGAGCAATCCACTGCATTATGTTAAGACCGCCGACATATGGTTATGATGTTCCTTTCAAATGTTTAAGTGCTACCGCCATAATTGACTGGCACATGCCGTGGTTTCTAAAGGGTCAAGTATTTCATGCTCTTAACTCTCCCAGGACCTCAATGGTCTCAAGTGCAGCCACGTCAAGATCATGGACACTCAGTCGAAGAAGGTGCGTCACCAACCTGGCTGGGTCGGGTTGGGCACCGCTCCGAACACCGGCGTGGAGTTGGCCTGCTGGCCGAAGACCGGGGCCGCGCTGGGCTTGGCCCCGAAGGCCGGGGTCTTGGCAGCGGGGCCCGAGAAGGGCGAAGGGGCCGGAGAGCCGAAAGTGGAGCCGAAGGCGGGGGCGGCCTGCGCGGCTCCGAAAGCCCCCGTGGAGGGCGGAGCCTGGCCCGCCCCGAACCCTGAGGACGGGGCCGAGCTGAAGACGAACGGAGAGGACGTGGAGGTGGGGGCTGGGGGAGCGGAGGGAGGAGAGGAACATTGACATTGAGTTTCATGTGTGTTGACGCACCACTTGAAGGATGCTCGACACCGATGAGTCCACTGCGCGAAAGCAAAAAAGGAGCAGTGACAAGCGTTGTTCGTACGTACTGGGACCAATCATCCAAACGACCCATCAATGAAACGACAGATACACAAAAAGGAGTGGAGAGGCTGACCTGCAGAGAGACCGTGAGCCGGCACCACCTCGCCGAACGAGAAGCCGGGGGGGTTGGCGGCGGGAGGCGCCGCGCTGGCGGGGGCCCCGAAGAGGAAGGGCTGGGCTGTGGCCGGGCCGGGCGCCGCCGCCGGGGCCGAGGACCCCTTGCCAAACATGAAGCTGCTGGGCGCCGGGCTAGCGGCGGCGGCCGGTGCCTGGGCGGGGCCGCTGCCGAAGAGACTGGGGGCCGGGGCCGAGGAGCTGACGGGGGCGGGGTTGAAGGAGAACGGCTTGGGAGCGGCGGAGGGATCTGGTGGAGAGAGAGGAACCGAGGGGGTCAAGACCAAGGAAGGACCTAGAACACTAGTTCATAACCCAGTGGAAGTCTCCCAATCGACACCGTTAAAACACGACACACGCTCTGAATCTAACCAACACACACCTGCAGCACTTTGTCCAAAGCTGAAGCCCGCCTTGGGGACCTCGGCGCCCGCCACCTCTCCCTTGTCGGCCGGCTTGCCGAAGGGGTACGGGGGCGGGGGCGCCTGCTCCTTGGCGGCGGCGAGGGGCGTGTTGAAGGAGAAGCCCCCCATCTCGGCGGGCGGGGACATCATGGTGGCGTCGCTTCCTTTACTGGCCGCGCCGAACATGAAGCCGGCCGGCTCCTTCTCCTCGGGCTTCCCGAAGCTGAACGCGGCGGGAGCGGCCGCCTCCTTCTCTGTGGAGACGGCGGCGCCGAAGCTGGGCGTGGGCGAGGAGGAGGCGGCGCTCGTGAGCGGCCCGCCCAGCCTCCCGAAGACGGAGCCGGCGGGCTTCAGCGAGGCGCCGTCAGTGGATGACGTGTTCTCTGCGGCGGTCGTGGGGAGGGTGAAAGTCACGGAGGGGGCGGACGCGGCGGCGGTCGCCGTCGTCTCGTCGGGTTTTGAGAGTCCGAAGGAGAACCCGACGTTGGGGGTCTTGGCCTCGGCGCTGGACGCCCCGGCCCCGAATAGCGTCCCGCTGCTGTCTCCGAACTTGAAGCCGGGCCCTCCAGAGCTGGACTCGGGCTGCTTGCTGTCCGTGGCGGTCAAGTCAGTGCTGGCGGCGGTGCCAAACTTAAAGCCCTCCGTGGCGCTGCCGAATTTGAACCCCGACGAGGCGCTAGCGTCTTTCGAAGGGGTCTCCGACGTAGAGGTTCCGAACTTGAAACCTCCGGTGGACGACGAGGAGGCGGAGTCGGAGAGGGCGGCCCCAAACTTGAAGCCCGCGGTGTCAGCGGGGAGGGAGTCCGACGCCACCGACGTACCGAACTTGAAACCCCCGGAGCCCGAGGTGCCGAACGCAGCTCCCGACGAGCCGAACGAAGAACTGAAACCTGCAGGGGGAAGAAAACAAACACACGGAAAACATAAGCCGTCATCCGTTATATGGAAACTCTGGAAAATAACCAGGGGGGGCTGGGGGGAGACAACATTCGTGGTTCCACAAGGGCGGGTTCTCCATCCTTACCTTTGGGTTCCACCACGGCCCCCGGCTTGGCCGTCTGGCAGGCGACACACGTCAGGTCTGCCCCCTTGTTCTGAACACAGCACACATCACAGTCCCAGGCCCCCTCGGGCTTCTTGAACATGTCCCCGAAGCCCAGCGCTGGAGCACTGGTGCTGGCCGGGGCGGAGGCCGACGCTGGGGGGGCAGCTGATGCTCCTTGGTGGGGGGAAAGAGGGTTAATTACCCGACGGGGAGAGAGGTTACGTTAATGATGAGTATTCTGAGCCCAAGCTGAAGCATTAGCTTCCAATGACAAAATGAACACTACTGTTATTATAAAAGTAATGGTCCCTAACAGACTCATAACACACTCACTACTGGATAACAGCGTCGGCTTATTGTCAATGATTTTTTTTTTTTGTCATTCTAAATTAATTCCAATTCAAATGTCAGTTTGTAAACAAGAGCATACCAGGCTTGGATGTCATGCAGGCCACACACTTTGTGTCCTGCGCCTTGTTGTCCACCATGCACGTGTCACACTGCCACGTGCCCTCCGGCTTCTTGAACATGTCCCCAAAAGAGGGGAGGGCCGTCGGGGGCGGCGCGGCGGGGGAGGCCTCGGGAGCCACGGGCGCGAAGGCCGACGGCAGCGTCAGCGAGGCCTTGACCCCCGTGCCCGGCTTGGCCGTGTCGCACGCCACGCACTTCACCGCCTCCGCCTTGTTCTGGACCAGACACGTGTCGCAGTCCCACATGCCCGCGGGCCGGGCGAACATCGCGCCGAAGCCCACCGCGGCCTTGGGGGCGGTCTTGTTGTTCTCGGTGGCGGTAGAGTTTAATGGTTTAAAGCAGGACGAGGAGGAGAAAGAGGAGGAGGAGGAGGTGGTGGTGGTGGTGGTGGTGGTGGAGGAGGCGGATTTGGGCAGTTGTGTTCCACAAGCAACACACTTGGCGTCAGACTGTTTGTTCTGCACCATGCAGACGTCACAGCTCCAGGCGCCCGGCGGGGGCTGGAACATGTTGCCGAAGCCAGCGGAGGAGGAGGAGGAGGAGGAGAGGGCGGACGAGGGGGAGACCGTGGAGCTCGACAGAGGAGCGCTGTTGGCACTGGGGGAAGTCGAGGTGACGGGAGAGGCGAAGCCTGGACCAAGAACAGAGTACGGGTCGTCAGTGATTAGGACACCAGAGCCCAAAGTCAAACATCTTGTCTTGTTATTTATATCAGCAACAAAACAACAAAAATAAGTGTATCTCACCAGGTGATTTGAGGAGGTCCAGAACGCTGCCCTGCTTCAGGGTCTTGGCTGGTTTGAAGGGTCCGTCAGAGTCCTCTGTGCTCTTATTGCTTGAATTAAGTCCCCACCCCCTTATTGTGGGAGTAGAGAAACCTAAAAAAAAAAAAAAAAAAAAAAACAGCACCAGCCTCAATTAAGCATTCATCCTTTAGGCCACCTCATACACGTGGCATGAAATCCCCGGCCCGGCTGTCTCTGGCGGGACAGACACCTACCTGCTGCCTTCATGGGTATGGCCAGCTCTCCATTTGACATGGACGAACCCATTTTTGCTACAGGTGCACTGAAGGTAAATCCAGCCTAAAACAAGAGGATTAGCGTTAAAACACATTCTCACTGGGCCGTTGTGATCGACCTTAGTTCAAATAAGCCCGTCCAGTCCATACGTACAGAGGGGGAGAAGGAGGGGGGGCTAGCAGCGGTCGCCTTGACGATGGGAGAGGCGAAGGTGAACGGTAGACAGGGGGGGGTTGAAGCCGCAGCAGGTTCCTAAGAAGAAAACCCAGAGAAATAAGAACCAGTGACGGGAAACCGATCATCCACCTCGAGAAAGGGCTTCCGCTGGTACACCCCTGGGCCGTACGGTCCTACCTTTTCTGCTACAGTTTCCTTGGCTGGGGACGGGGTCGCGACGCTAGGCCGGGGCTTTGCGGTGGTGGTGAGGGGCAGGGTGGAGAAGCTGAAGGTGGGCAGGCTGAAGGCGCTGATCGGGAGGGAGATGGCTGGCAGGTCGGGCACCTCGGCCACCTGGAGGGGGAGAGCACAGGCAGGGCCACCACGGTGAGCGACCAGGCCACACAGAGAACACACACACACGGTCTCACCGCTACCGATGAATCCGTCCCAACTATTCATTCTAGTTTGACTTTTTCTGTCTTTCCATGTTGTGATATCATAGATATCACAACATGTGCTCCACTCCAGGAGATGTTTGTTTAACACAAAGGAAAGCTAGACGAAAAACTAGAAAAGAGTGCGACAAAACTAAGGGGTAGAGTGTGGGGTCCCCACCTCGTCGTCGTCAGGGCGTTTGGAGGAGGGCCGGGTGGTGGTCCTCTCCCTCTTCATCTTGCCCCCTCCCCCGGCCGCGGTGACGCTGGCTGCAGGGGTGCTGGACAGAGGGTAGTCTGGTCTGCTACAGTTGGTTGTGCTGTGTGGAGGACGAGCAGTCAAACTCAGGTCACACGGGTTAAGACGTACAATACATAAACAACACACACACTTAAGAGACCCTTTTACCCTCCAAAACCACGGGAAGGACCAGGTAGTGATGGGACTACTTGATAGGAAGGAGCCGTACCTTTGAGAAGGACCCGGGCTTGCATCAGGCAAGTGTGATGATTGTATGGTGGGCTGGAAGGGGCATGAACAGACACAGGGGAGTTAGCACACAAGGCTTATAAAAAGGTCCCACGGAGCGAGGTGAAAGGTACATGTGGAGGACTATGAACGGACGCCGGGGAGGCGGTACTGACCGTGTCTCTGGAGGTCCTGTCCAGGAACCGGCCCGAGCCTCCGGGGGTGAGAGAGGGCCTGAAGGAAACGGCGCGGTTCCCTGATACCGCGGCGGCTGTCGGGACAAACATCTTCTGCACTGGGGGGAGGGAGGGCTCCAGCTGAGGGGACAACGGACGCATGTCAAGGCCACGGAGCAGAATCCCCGCGTCGACAGACAAAACACAGTCGAGGGTGGCCTCTTCAATAGGCTATGGAGTAGGGGGCCATCTGAGGTGCAGCGCGTCCAGAGCCATGCGTCGACCATGATGGATGTGTTGGGGACTCTGCTCCTCCTTGTTTTTATGATTGACTGCGGAGGTCAATGGCCGTTTGTTTGGGTCTGGAGATGCAGCTGTCACAGCTGGCGCTTTCCAGCAGTTTTAAGGACTGCAGGCCGCGCCAATCCAGAGCTGGCACTAATCATCAACAATGGCCTGCCCCACACCACTTACACACCAACCAAGACACGCTACAACACAGTCCATGTGTGCGCTAGTTTGTGTGTTATACACAGGCGCACATGCACACCAAACAGCTGTGCCTTGCTAAAAGGAATCTTGTCGAGTAAAGCGTTAAGTAGGCCAACAGGCAGTGGGACAGTGTGCTGCCTCCTTAAGCCAAATCCCAACCGCCAAGTCATCTGTTGAGCTGTAGAGCTCCTGTAATAGTATACACACCCTCCGATAGCCTCATGTGTTGGGACGAGTATGAAAACAAAAACAAATGACCAAACCACCCATCAAGGCGCTGGGAGCAGATTAACTTACCCGTTTCTTTTTGGCCTGGAAGTGTGAGTAGTCTAGATTTGTACCGTCCATTGACTGCATAGAGCGGGGCAAAACAGATTGCAGTTTAAATTAGCTACTCAGTTCAACATAATTCAAATTCTCTGTTGACAGACATTAATTCCCCACTGTTCTTCAATCTCTCCCATATTGATGTTAAAAATACTAATGCCATGACTGAAAACACTATAGAAAAAAAACAGCCATGCTAACTAGGGGTGCAAATGTACTCAAGTCAACAAGTACACGTCAAGCATACGAGTTCCAGTGTATCTTGCGGTGTATACGTGCCCAGGAGACGCGACTACCAGGCAGAGCTGTGTGGAAACAGCACTCCTATCTATAGAGCCATCATTTGGTCAATATTTCTACACAATAGGCAAATTAAGTACCCTTCGCTAAAAAATTTGCCTAACTATAACGCAAGTATTTCTCGCGTATGAAATTCTCCCCAATGGATAGAACATTAGAAGCGTGTTCAAGTGTGTGGAGGTGAATTGTGTGGTACTGCGTTCCTCGTGCTTACCGCTGACATTGGGGAAGAGGCTGCAGAGGGGATTCTCTTTGCGTCCTGTTTGGGAAACAACACAGAAATTACAGATAACAGCCTTCTAGATTAATGTTTAACATGCCTTCAAAGAGATAGGGATCATCAGCTATCTCTTTCTGAACATAACTGGGTCCATGTCCTGAGCGTTAGTGTGTGTGGTGGGGGGGGGGACTCACGGCCAGAGGACTGGACATGCGCTCCAGGGACTGCAGGATGCGCCGGGCCGTGCCGCTCGTCACCCCGCAGGGCGCCGCTCCGGCGGGCCGGGCCTTGATCTGCCTCCTCACCGGCGCCTGGGGGTCAAGCACTTGGGAGTCAGTCTCCCGCTTTTGCATAACGCCGGTGGTGAGCTGCACCCCGGTTGCCTCTGATGACACACTCAAGCTGAATTCGGATGGCAACGCGTGACCACTCCTCTAAGACACCGACGCGCTGCGGCGTTTCACCCTGATGCGTGGCGATGGGGTTGAATGAACTGCTGAAGCCACTGGGCCTCGTATTTCGTAGACCACTATCTACCATCGTTAGTTATGAATAACAGCCCACAGTGTATGCATTTATACATAAATACTATATCTATAAAGACAGTGTTTCCCCCAGAACATTTCTTAGTCAAGGTGGTCAAGGAGCGGTCAATTTATCTTTCTTTTTTGTAACTGATGGAAGTATATTTTCTTTCCCTACAAGAGTTTTGTACTTTGTTAATGCATAATAATAATAAAAAAAAAAACATACAAAATATATATATTATTTATTTTATATATTGGTAGTCAAGGCGGGGCCCTATTGTTGTTAAGGCGGCTGCCTTAACCATACAGTGCTGGGGGAAACACTGGGCTACAGGTGTACGGGAATATCTTGGACCTGCCCTCTCATTGGCTCATAATAGATATACGTCCAGGAACCTTCACCATTCCACCCTGCTGTTCTGCACTGCCGTCTGAGTTCAGCATAAGGGAGGTGGATGCCTGACCTGATAAGGTGTGCTGGGGCGCGTGCGCAGGCTTCTGGCTGCAGCGGCCCCTCCGTAGGTGGTCTTCCCCGGGTAGAAGGGAGAGTCCCCCAGCTGGCTCGAGTTGAGCACTGTGCTGTTCAACGTGGACTAAGGAGCAGAACGCACCACGGTCAAGTCGAGCAGAATGAAAGCAAACTGGTGGTGAGACCAGTTCGAGATCCACAACGTGAACGCCGGCATAGAAACTCACGTTGGAGGAAGTGCCAAACAGAGAAAGGTTAAAGGCGGGCTTCTTGAGACTGGACTGGGAGGCAGGGAGCCCGGAGTGTGTCCTGTCCGACTCTGGGGACCAGAGACGAGGCCCCGACACCATTTTGGGGGCGGGTACATCTAGAAAAAAAAAATAGGAAAAATAATTAGAAACCGTAAACTAGTTCACTCAAGGGGCCGGGTTAGTCTTGTGTACCTTTAGATCGAGTACCAAACCACAGACCTTTTTCGGAGGCTCGGGAGGAGAAGCCGCTAGTGGTGGAGATGTTATCATCTTCGTGCTGGGAGAGGTTGTCCTTGATCTCCTTCACCAGGGAGAAGCCCGTGGTGAAGGGCCCGGGGGCTGGGGAGGTGGAGGGCGGAGGGAAGAGGCTGCTGGGGGGCCCTAGGGGGGAGGAGGCCTCCGGCAGGGGAAAGTGGAGGGGGTGGGAACGATTCAACGGGGGCCGTGACAGGACATTGTCCTGCAAGTTCAGCGAGGCCCTGCTGGTTGAAGGCTCTGCCGGTCGGAAATAGGAAGCACAAGAGCGAGAGTGTGGGATTAGGTGGTGGCCAAAAGCTTTATTACCACATGGGACAAACGGATGCCCAGAATAACAGCAGGTATACAGAAATCACCCAGTGTCCCGAATCAGGTATACCTAAGGGGCTGGCCGCATCCCTCACCTGTGTGACTGGTGCTGGGCTCTGGGGAGTCCCAGCCGTCGTGGGGTGGTGGGCCCTCCTCATTGCCGTTGGGTGGGAGGGTCTGGCTGTCCTCCTCCAAACCCTGTAGGGCGCCCCCCTCCTCGGCAGGATCCTCGCCCTTAAAGTACTTCTGTAGCCAGGACGGAACGATGCTCTTCACCGTGTTGGTCACTCGATTGATGAGGCCTGGCTGCTGCAGAGAGAGGGATGAACCAGCCAGGGGGAGAGAACAGTCATGGGTCGGCTTATATCAATCAGTCGGAGCAGCCATTATTGTCAATAATAATAAAAAAATGTATCAATATAATAACCAGAAGAATAATGCCAAACCACTGATTTTTTTGATAATACTTGTCTTTTGACACTTTATATCTCATAGCGTAAATACTAGCAGTGCTCTTGGTAATAAAAACACTGCAGTTATTTTACCATTCTTCTCTAAAATAGAACAAGTTTATTGACCATAAATATATATTAAATTCTGCATAGTCAGTAGTGCATTATAAAGCTTGGTGAATTAAAGTTAGAGTGTCGTAGATGATATATAGTAAGTGTATATATGGAAGATGACTATACAGCTGTCAATTAAACTGAAAATGTAGTCAGTAGCTCTTAAGAAGAGTAAAAGAGGGCACCCTCAGGATATGGATTATTATATTCTACATTCATAAAGTTGCAGCATGGGAGAAAAGAAGTGGAGTTGATAGCCTGCACGACTCTTTGTATACATGCTGTCAAACTAGAGGGAGCTTTGCTCTCCTGATAGAAGACATGGGTGCCCCTTGCTTTGATGCTTATCAGTTAAGCACACTAAGGCGATCGACTGCACTACAACATGTCTGCACCCTGCTATCCTGAACTAATCTACGCCGACAAACCATCAACGTTCTGACCGATACACTTTTATAGAACCACACAGCTTAAACTGTACATGTTTAGTTCAATTATATAAACGTTGGCTCCTGTGTGTACAAGGCTTACAGAGAGGGGCAGTTCTTTGCTGGACTGTTTCATAGGGAACACAGGGGCCGGTGCAGAGAGCCTATGCTTGTGTCATTGTTCTCACAGGAAGCGGCCCCAGGTTGGGCTGAGAGGAGGTTTAATCTGGTTGCACTCTGTGGACTGTTACTAAAGCATGCCAGTACTCTGAAGGAGCACAACACCCTTGCAGACCCAGTGAGCTGAGGCTTCCAACTCAAAGAGTTGCCCCACTCTATTCGATAAAACCCGACCTAAATGCACCATGGCTTCAGGTTTAATTTGACCAAATGTAAACACCCTGTCAAACCTTACACAGGGAATGCTGTTTCGACAAAGGGATACACTGAAGACTTATTGCCTTTCAAAACAGTAAAGTAATATCACCAACCTCTGAACACTACGCCCACCGAACAGTTAATAATTTCAAAAACCACTTACGCAAGCAAAACAAGTAATTTCATCCAACTTTCATCCATTTTACCTTGAAGTGGCTTCTCAACAATTAAACACTGTTAAAATAGTGTCTTAAATACACGTTATTAACCATGGATACACGATACAGTTTTGTTTCGTTGCTCGCGTTGATTTGAATTGCAAACCCAGTCCAGTACAAATGCAAACTCCCACCGTTTTGAGGTACGTCTACAAGAACAATTATGACATACGTCAACATAACCCATCAATGCATTTCATTACGATGATCAATAAGGACACGTAAGAACTGAGGTTAATCTTCAAAATTAGGCGCTCTAGGTTTTCTAGGCGCCTTGGTTTTCATTCTTAAAAGCAAATATACCGTTCTACCCAAATTCACATGTCTATGTCGCATGTTAAATGCTCAGTGACAATACACCCATTTGCAAATCCCTTAATCATTTTGTCAGGAGCAGTTATATGCCACAATGTTCACTGGATTGTTTCATAGTATATACCAATCTCTGCAATCCCCCTGAAAAGCGAATGCGTAAACCATGTGGGTCTCAAATTAGTCAATGCTTCCTACGCAATACAGCTGGCAGAGATTTTGGCAATGCTTTCTCTGCATATTTCCTTACGTAACTTATTCTCATAGATAAAACACGAATGTAGATAGTTATGCACAACGCCTAGCGTGTGTCCGAACGTCAGGTGTATATATCTGAATATTGTGCGATGGATACATCTCAGACAACAATGCGCTTCTAGCTACGGCTAACCTAGCTAGCGGTAACACCGGCTCAGTTGAATCCTACTTCCATGGCATTTCCCAAGTTAGCTGACAGCTAGCTGCTCCGTAGGAATACTGTAGTCACTGGGCTAAATTGTGCATACGCCATCTGAATTTCATGTTCTAACGAAAATAATTGTTCCAAAAAATTAGTCCCATCATGTTTTTCACATGTCAAGACAATCACGATCGTTACTTCTCTTTGGTAATTTGTCGGCTAAAAACTAGCATCTACTTTGCTAATGATAGCTAGCATTTCCCTGACATGCTAGCAGCGCGTGGAGGCCATGAGCGCTATCGGTAGGCCACAAAATAGATCTAACAAAACAATAAACAAAGATAGGAAGTAAATGGCATTATTGTTACGGCGATCCAATCAATGCAATCATTTAAAAAAATCACTTTCATCCATTTTACCTGTTTGCTCTTGGCGTAAGGTTTGGAGGCAATATGATATCTTCTGCTTCTAATTTTCCCTCCACCCGTGGCCGCCATGGCTTGTTCGTTTGAGTGTCTATCGGTCTCTCGGCGCCGGATAGCTGTCATCCACTACAGCGAGCCTTTAGGAGCAGGAACCATGGGAAATGGAGTAGCTAGCTACACATGCAAAGAAACGTCTCATGACGCTAGATAGACATTGAAAAATAATCATTGGCACCGCCAAAAATCTTAAATCGGTCCCCGATTCTTTCAGGCTGGAGTTTTATGTTTCACTAGTTTCGTGATAGAAGTATGACAAACGAATAGATTTCTTTTAATATTTATTATTAAAGATCACAGTGAATCCAAAAATAACATTGAAAATATTACACCTAAAAATAATATTCTGTAACGAACCATCAAACGTTATACATCTAAAAAAAAAATGTATACAGATGTTTGCGGATTTGCTTTACAACTTGACATTTAAAACTTCCTCAAAAAATACAATCATGGGAAAAAAAATCTGCTACATAAATAACATTGTTTATGCATGGAATTGACAACATTGGTTAACACAATCAGAGAGAAACAATACAACCTAACTCATATATAAAAACAGTGTAGTATTCAGTGTAAATCAAACATAGCATCATAGTACGGAATAAATAAATATATACGAGCAAAAAAACAACACCTATGGTGACATCGTGATTGATTGTGCTTAGCAAGTTAATATTATCAAGATGCTGTTTCATGGAACTTCACTGTTTTGTTTAATCTACCCAACTCTTTCACACGTTTTAATATGATTATTACAATCTATCTCACCCAATATATAGTTATCAAAGAGTTAGTGATAGGAAGACACACAAAAAATTGTATTTCATTGGTCATCTGCCACACTACCAAGAGTGTATTACCCGTGGTTAGGTGTGACTTCGCAGCACTCTCTTTCCTCAAGACTTCATAACACCCCAACCTCTGGTACTCTCCCTATATCTTCTTCCCTCTGTGGTCGTTAACCGTACGCTTCTTCTTCAAGTTTCTCTTTTGTGCTGTTGATGGTTTGGTACTGTTGGGGAGTTCCTTAGCTGTGCAAGAGAGGGAGGAGGCATTGGTTTTAAAGTGCAGTTGGAGAGTTCACCAGAGTATGATCACCATGAATACAACTGACCTGAAAGGCCATCTTGGATTATACCACAGGGCTCAGTAGGGCTGTGTGAATCACGATGCTTGTTGCTCAAGACCTCCAAGGAAAGAAAAAAAAGTTCAGAAACAATAAAAAACGACTGAACCCTGAATCGAACAATAAAACTGTAATGGCATAGCCATTTTTATAAAACAAACTCATAAAAAAGCACATACCTCCATTTTCCTCTGCTCATACCAAACCATCCCATATAAACAAAGCAGTGTTATGACTGCCTAGAGGATGTCAAAGAAGAAAGAAAGCACAGTATGTTATCAGGACCTTAAATGTTACATTCTGCATGTTTTCTCTGTCCTGCTAATTCTGCAGGTAAAAACCTAAAACCTTTACTACAGAGCACTCATGGTTATGCTTACATAGTCATTTACACATGGCTGAACACACATTAGACCACACAGATATATTTTAAACAAGTTCTCCTCAGGATCTACATACTACCAGGCACTTACCAGACAAAACAGCCATAGGACCACAAATTGGATACATGTTTTGCAGAACAGGTCCAGCCCAAACTTGACACAGGCAAGAGCTTCCAGGAAAGACAGAGCACTGTCATCAAATAAAAGATGAAATGTTACATGTTTTGTTAATGTTAGGTTTAATGTGGGTAACAACTAAACATTGGCATGGCATTTGTACATTGGATTGTTGCAATAGCGCCCTCTCTTGGCAAAAACTCTTGAATATGATTGTCATCTGAAATCTCTGTTGTGTTTGGTTTCTTCAAAATTAGATAATATCGATGTCTGACAGATCACATCACAGTTCTAAGAAGTATTGGCAGGAGATTAGTCGTTTCTTATGTTGTAAACATATGCATGCAATCTATTGATATCTTCAATGATAAATGAAACATGATGCTTAGAAGACCTACCCAAACACCCAACACTGCGTTCCTACTCTTTTGCACTGAGTGTCCGTCAAGTATGCATAATACTGTCTGCAAAGTAGAGGAAACATCACAAGAAAATCAGCGGGGTTTCCTTATTGAAAGTGCAATGACATGCGCATGGCTGTGAAACCAGCACGTACCGCACGGTGGGAGCAGTGATGCTCCCCATGATGAAGATGCGGCCTAAGCTGAGCGGGTGAGACACCTGGAAGATGAAGATGTGCTTGAGGAAGAACGTGTTCAACTCGGTGAGCTGTGGAGACAAAGAGGAAGAAGGGACGGTTTGATGTGCTCTCCGGATAAAATACAATAACACAATAGAGAACAACAACACATGGTAGTCATTGTGTGTAACATTTCAACTACAATTTCAACTCCCAAATACCCTCCCACTCAAGTCACCCAGCCGGCCGAGCTAGCCAGTTTGCGTCACACATTTGCACAGCCAGTTGGTAGAAAGAACACTGTTATTGAGTTTATTGAATGCTGAAAGTCTCCCACCTGCTAACTGGGAGGGGCTCAATACACATTTCTATTTTAAAATTAGAATATTGAAATGCAAAGTTATGAGTTAGTAAAAAAATTCCAATATACCTGCCATAGGATCATGAAGAGGTAGATGCCAGCAAGCCTCTGGAAAGAGGAGTTTGGGTCGAACCAGCGGACATAAGTCCAGCTGGCCGGGGTGAACTGAAGCACGGCCCGTTTTATCTTCCCTGTGGTGGTATGGATGTCCCTGTGGAAACACACATGCTGATGTGAGTTACACAAACAGGATTACATCCAGGCTAAGAGAGCAAGGGAGCAGAAAGATAAAAAAAAAAGTAACCAAGAACTGACTTGATGCTGGCCCAGCTGTAGGTCCGCATCTCCAGAAAGTGGCACACGGTCATGCCCAGCCAGATCCCTCCTCCATTACACAGCAGTATGTCCAGGATCACCTGGTCCCACCAGCACTCAGCAAAGTTAGGGAGGAGATGCATGAAGAACAACTGGGGAGAGAGGAATTGCATGTCAATAAAACCAATAAAAAAATGGTGTATATTGTTATGAACCACACTAGTCCTTGACAGTTTTTAAAAATGGGTAAATACAGCTGGAATTAGGCACTCTTAACCCTCATAATTATACTTCTGGTCTATGATTAAAGAGGCCAGAGTCATGTCTTGAACAATCATGAACAATCAGCCCTACAAACACCGTTTACGTATGAGGAATATAGCTGATAAACACAAAGATTTGTAAAATGTAGACCCCCCAAGAAAGCTTGTTCCTATTTGGATGGTCATTTTGTAATCGGAAATGGGCTATAGTATGCTTATTCAAAGCCTAAACAGTCAAAGATGTACCTCAGTGAGTTCCCATGTTATACTGATGGTCCAGCAGAGGCCATAGTTGCGAATGACCAGCGCTTTAATAGCCCATCCGACAAAATGTCCAAATGCAAAGATGTCAAAATGGCTCATGACGCGGTCCCACGTGATCACCGTACAATTCACAGCATATTCCTGGGAAGAGTGGTGAAGCATTGATTAAAATGTGAAAGGACATCTAGAAGAAATATATATGTTTTTTTCATCGAAAAAAAACAACATGAATATATCTATGAATGCATATCAATATATAAATTAGTCGCAATTAGAGACAATATAACAATACCATGACATCAACCTCCCGTCTGGCATAGCGAAGGTTAGGATCCAACCAGTACATGAAAGTTTTTACTTGGCTCCAGTTAAGGAAGAGGAGGAAGACAAGAAACAAGAAGTAAAGAACACTCAAACCTATCAAGAAGGAAATGGGAAAGAGTCAGCAAACACGACAACCACAATTTGATCTGGGATGAGGCAAGGCATGATGATTTGTAATGATTTTAAATAAATAGCAGTACGAGTTGCATGCAAGATGAACTAGTTCTCACCGAAAACCATACGCCATATGGCTGGATGTGGCCTCGTAAATGGACCTAAAAAAAGCAATATAAAATATATATTATAAGTATCATTTACTGGAAACATCATCATAACTCATAAAAAGTTTAAATAAATTTATTTATTTGTTTAATCCTATCACTAGGTGTCTCCTCGAGCCCATAAATGCTTAGCCTTTACGACTTTACAGATGATTAGGCAGCAGGTGTTCGTCAAAATCCCCTCATTACAGATTTTTTTTTAAGAATATAATGAACATTTCTTACCGTTAGGGAACGTCAGGACGCTGATGACAAGAAAAAAGGAGACGACCACCAGAATGCCGACTCTGAGGTTGCTGTCAGGGTGGGCATCGTCCCTGTCAATCACATAGTATGACATGTTTAACAGCTGTTCACATTAGATGAATGGGAGTCTAAACTGATGAAATGACCAATACATTCCATAATATATATCGATCAGTTTAACAGGGTTATTTACCTGGCAAACACAAAGTACATCAAACTGAGCACAGATAAGGTTAAAAGCGTAATTGTATGCGGCTTATAGAAAAGGTTAATACAGATATCCTCCACTTGTTGCTCGTTTATCATGCGGAAGTGTAACTTGTGGTTCGTATCGTCTTTTTGGAGAGTTGGAGGTGCAATCGGGGGTGCCATTTTTCTGATGAAAATAAACCCCCAAAAAATATAAGTTTCACTTAATATACTACAGTACTAGGTTTCTTGTTTAAAATAGGAAACATGGGAGAACACAGACAGTATAAAAGGGGAGAACACAAATGGAATTTAACATCTTTAGGAGGGGTGTCAGTGTGCGAATGTGCACTACAAACAAAGAAACTATTCCAGGCAATGTTTTACAAAAACAAATGAAAGGCTTCAGTTAACGTATTTAATAAAAAGAAATAATAATAATTGTGTAAGCTTTCGATTTTACTTTTTGTAAAAATGAAATAAATAAACATATTACCCACACGAAACTGACGATTTGGTTTATTCCACTTTCGCCCAACACATCCGGCACGTGAACACATTGCTCGTGAATAGCTTGTTTCATGGGTATGGTATGTTGATTGGGTGTGGACTTGGAGCAAAAATGTCACACAGACGAGAGAGCCTCGATGTTTGCTGACAATCCTGCTATCAAAAATAAATCAGCAACGTCAGGGAACCGTTAATGACAAACCTTGACTTTGTAAGCGCCATCTCCAGCAATGTTTGCTACAACATTGTTGCATTATAGTTGTGTTGCAGTCAGACGGAATGATAGTGAAACTGTCTGGTACAATCCGGGACACAGGCCGAATACCCGATGAGTAGAAGCACTTCGTTGTTATAGTGTTACAACTCATCAGCTCCATCTAATTAAAGACCCATTGCTCTTACATCACATTTCTGAGAACGAATTAGGCGTATTGTCACAGAAAGATGTCATAGAAAGTATGAATGTATTTTATCAATATCGATTTGGATTTAGTAAAGGGCGAAATAAAATGAAGTCAGTGTATGTTTGGAGGCAGATATCAGGAAAACTCAGACTAATAAAGAAGCGCTGTTGCAGAAAGCATACGATAATGATGCTGGGTGGGGTCTGGGGAGGAAGTTGTTTGGCAGGGGGAACAAGCATAACAGCTTTAATGCATGTGGACTGGGCACTTATTAGTGGGGCAGTCTTTGGGTGTAGCCCTGTTTTATTTGTATGCAGCAAGTAATTAATAAAATACTAGATATTGAACGAGCCAAGGCCCTTGTAGTGGAGAAAAATTGAAACATATGGACGGGTCTGTAGTTTAAATATAATTTATGATTGTACTTAAATGTCTGGCAACAATCGAAATAATAATAAATCAATACATTTTGGAGCATCACCAGTATCTGACACACTGACGATATGTCAGACCGCGTGTCTGACATATCCCTGTGTCATTAATACAAGTAGGGGTCAATTGATAACCATTTTAGAAACTATATTAGCAAAACATCCAACAGGGACATGCATGCATTGTTATAAAATGGGTAGTTAAGGATGTTCCAGGGGGCTATGCAAGGGCAAGGGATAGAGTAAGATCACTCAGGATAATATAACACTGATATGAAATGAAAAGGTAGTCTTGGTCAACGAATAAAGGGAACATGGAACATTTCAAGTGAACATGTGTAAAGAAATTACAGTAATGTGTGATAATTTCATTTGTTTCCTCTTTATTTATTGATGATGAAGCTAAAGCAAGACTATAAATACACACTCCAGTCCAGTTTGGGGCGGTAATGCACCATAAACCCGGTCTGACAACAGCCAATTCACGGAAAGAAGAACATGACAGAAGTGTGCACCTCAATCAAACATATTCGACAGAGATATTCAAGCAATAGTTATGGAAAACAAAGAAAGCATTTCATTAAGATACAGTATATCATTTAGGTTCCGTGGTTCCTTATTTTATATATAATAATACAAAATATATAGGCCTATATATCACCCACACAAAATTAATATATTGGTTTGTTCCACTTCCGCTTAACACATCCGGCCCGTGAGCCTGTTGCATGGATACGCTGTCTTGGTTGATTTTTGTTACCCAATTAACTAGGTGATATTTAATTAAAGGTATGTATTGGTCCATTATTTATCAATAAACGATGTTTACCTTACATCTATGACTTATTAGTTGATATTTACGTATTTAGCCTGAATCGACAGCTATGGATTCCAAGGACACCAAAGACGTATGAACTTTGATGTCCTCGGTCTTACTCTGAAGTAAGGCATTTCACGTGTATGTATATATATATATATATATATATATATATATATATGAGAGGACATAGCAATGCTTAGTTAAAAGGCCAGCAAGTTTCATGATGTAAGGTTTTCGGTTAGTAATATAGCAATAGGATGCATCAGGTACAAATTCGGGACAAAAACATGATGCTGTTTAACATGTCTTGTTCATCCCTTAGGAAATAGCCATGGCTTCGTCTTGTGTACAACAGCTGTGTAGGAGATCTACCAGTCATCTCCGCTCAAAGACCTCGTGTGTCACCCTACTGTACTCCACTCACGTCCAGAATCATGTAGCAGGCGTAAGAACAGCTGATAAAACCAACGCGGGAGGAGACCTTATTATTCATGGGAACAATTCAATATTTCATGCAAGTCAGACGAGGCAACAAGTGGGTGTTTGTTATTATAGCGGTTACAATGCTAGCCCGCTGCTACCAACTGAACACAGGGACACCAAAGAGTTGATGAGCACGGATGCTCTGTCACAAATCAAAGATGCCCAACACTTGACTGAAACTAACGCAAGATTAGGTAGATCTAAATTATTTTTACCTTGTAAATACACTAAGCATTTAGACCTATTCGACTGGAAAGCATATTGTATTTGTCTTATTTGTACCCATCTGTTTACCAGATACTGATGAAGCTGTATATCCCAGTGCTTCGGAAGAGATAACTGATAAAGACGCATCTCACACAATGGTTCTCTCCACCCTGCCGTCTGAATCCTCAAGTCTCAGGGACTATGTGGATGAGTCTGAGACACTCAGCAAGCTGGTACAGCTAGGTACCTCCATATTAAGATGTCTTCCCGCAAACCTGAAACCTGCATGTTCAAACTAAAATAAAATAAAAACGTTTGGTTGCGTACCATTGACAAAACATTTTAGGATGACAGACCTGAGAGCGATTGTTTTGCATGGTCTTTGCATTATGGGTATTCATAATTTGGTCAACAAATTTGCTATTTATAAATAAGTTATTTTGTCCTTTTCCCAGGCGTTAAGCTCTGGAAGTTGGAGCAACGGCCCAACGTAGGCACCATGCTACTGAAACTGGACTTCCAGACGGACGTGGTCCCGAGGCTGCTGTTCCTCAAGGAGATGGGGGTGGAAGACTCTGGTCTGGCCTATATTCTCTCTGACAACCCCTTCATTCTCAAGGAGGACTTGGAGAACCTGCATGCTAGGTAAGAGAATAAATAAACTGGTTAAAGCTCATGCAGTTTACATTTCTCGGACTACCTGACACATTACATAAAAAGGAGAATTGTGGATAAGGCATTGGTTTACATGGCATGGTTTACATTTGTAAAATGATTGCTTGCGATACCTTGGTCAATCAAGACAAGTCACCGTTCCAAATTTCTCCCTCTGTCTACCCCATTTTGCTTTGTAAGGGTGAATTATTTGAAGTCACAGAAGTTCAGCCCAGAGACTGTTGCCTCCATGGTTACCAGAGCTCCGTATCTGCTCAACTTCAGCGTGAAGAGGTTGGACAACAGACTAGCATTTTATCAGCAGCAACTAGGGCTCAACTCCTCTAAGGTAAACTTACTTTAATTACAGTTTCACCTATTGCCTTTCTCTTATATACACACAAAGTAGTATTTTTTTTATTATTAACTCAAAACCCATTGAGTGATTGTTGAAGGGTGTTTATTGTGTTCTTACAGACCCGTGGTATTGTAGCTCGACTTCCTAGATTGCTTTGTGGAAGTTTGGAACCAGTCAAGGAGACTCTGAGGGTACGCAAAGTGCTTTACAGCCACATGTTGCATATGCTTTCAATTATGTCAAATCTTCATGTCATTTTTTATGTTTCCATTTCTGCAGGTGTGCAAAATAGAACTTGGCTTCAAGGAGAATGAGATTCAGCACATGGTTATGCTCGTCCCTAAATTGTTGACTTCAAATAAGAGGAAACTTACCCAAATATTTGACTATCTCCACAACACAATGAAAGTGCAGCACCACCTTATTGTGAAGTTTCCACAGGTAGGCTGAACCACCAATCTGGCGTGGCATTGAGAGACTGTGAAATTGCTTATAACCAAATACCAAATCACTTTCATCCAAATCATGATTTCCATGTGGAACCAACTAGTATATTATGTGGGCCAAAATGTAAGATGAAGAAGAATGTGATTTGATGCAAAAGTGCAGAAAAGTGTTGATTGTTTTTTGCCCCTGTGTGATCATTTAAATAATATAATTCGTCCTATCATGTCTATTATATAATTCATCCTCATGAATAATGGGTCTTCGATAATACAATTCATCCTAATGTCTTAATTATAGGTCTTCAATAATCAAATTGATCCTCTGATGTCTCTATAATGGGTCTTCAATAATATAATTCATCCTCTCATGTCTATGTAATAGGTCTTCAATTCAAGGTTACTGCGTATCAAAGAGCGCCACCTGTTCCTAGACTACCTAGGAACGGCACAGTATGATTCGGACCAGCCCAACTACATCTCTCTGGACCGCCTGGCCTCCCTGCCTGACGAGGCTTTCTGCACGGAGGTTGCCTCGGCAACGTTAGAAGACTTCATCATGTTCCAGAAGACGATGTGATGGCATGCGGTTTCATGTCTCTAAATATTAGGGATGGGCAAAATGATTCTTTTCCGGGAACTAGTTCTTTCAGTTCAGTTCACTATAACGATTCGTTTATTTGATTCGTTCTTTTTGATTCGTTCGTTACGTCAGATTACATCTTAAAAAAAATGAAAAATAAAAAAACTTTTTTTTATAATTTTTTTTTTTTCTTTAAATTGGTCGTTGGTCCGGATAGGACCGTCAAGACCGCAGTCCGCCGTTTGGAGATGCCTGCTACTTAATATGTCAAACGTCCCAACAATATTTATACCACTTGCTTACTCTCTATATTTCATTCATGGTTTTACATTTATAATTTTATTTTACATTTAATTCTTCATTGTTCAGGCATTACAGAACTTGCATGGTCATAAATAAAAAATACGAACTGCAGTTTAATTTCTTTGTTTGTTCTTAAATTGACGTAGAATGGAGCAAAGACTCCTGGGATTGGGAAATGCGTTTATCCAATAAACAGATGGAGGTCCAGTCTATTTTCGAAAAAATGTAGGGGGATATATGAGTCGAATGGTATGACCCAAGATACGTCAGACAGAGAAAGCGCGCATATTCGACGGTACCGCCTTGTCATTGGTTTACCCAGGTGCCATTCCAACACCATTGCTACCTCTCATTGGCTGAATCTTTGAGAAAGTTGTAGACTCAATCAATGGAAGTCGCGGGGAGACGGAGCTCTGTTCGTTTGTATATTTTATTTACGTGACCATATGTTTGGTTAATGTTAAAAAAAAAGAATCAAAGAACCAGTTCTTCTTGTTTTGGGGAACCAGTTCTTGTCGTTCACGTTCGGGATTCGTTCGTTGTAACGAATCAGTCGCGACCGACGCATCCCTACTAAATATGCAGCAACGGGGGAAAAGTATTTGGTTGAATACTAGTCTACGGAGTTCGGGAGGCGTTTTTTTATACTGCCCGCATGCGATTTCCTGAAAGCGCGCAATTTATAAAAAAAAACGTATTTCACTTACCGGGCTCTGTAACAATCATTTTTTTTATGTAAACTGAATAAATTATGTGTGATAATATAATTTGGTATTAACTTTTGTGTGTAAGGCGGTTCCACAAGTTTGCCTAAATATTCTTTGACGCATTTATACAATTTATATACTTTGTTAATTAATACATTTACAAATTATTTACATATTTATATGATAACCGGCCTTATTCTTCCGTTTACTCGATTGACTTATCAAATTTACATAAAGTAAATGGCCGTACTGGGAGGGATAGGAAAATTGTGTTTCAAAGAATAATCCGTAGAATTATCCGCCCCAGAGGCATTTATAGTTTGGTTATCTCTAAATAGTTGTGATTCTGATGCACGAGATTTCCCACAATGCCCTTCCCTACCCACAATACCCCGCGATTGTCCTTAGAATTGCAATGATGGCGGCGTCGAGGGCACCAGGTAAACTCTTAATGTCCTTTTCTATCATAATTGTACGAGTCAGTACCAGATATTTCGAGGCAGCACCATTTTTTAAAATGTAATTTAACATAAATGGCGTGACGAGTGTACTTATATTTGGGCAGGGATGTCAAAATCGTCAATTATTCCTGTGTCCTCAATGTCCCTGGCAGCTAACCTTTGCTAACGTTATGAAAGTGAACAAGCGCTAGGAAAGCTTATACCTAGTATCTACCTAACGTTACCATTTATATAGTCTATGGTACCTGATACATGTGATACCTGTCTTTTTATTTCGAGACCAAGTCATTAAGCGATAACTGATGGTTTAGAGTTTATTTGTCGCTACAGTGCATACGTACTCTATGTATGTCACAACAAGGAATAAACGTATGCAAGGGAAAATTGTATAGTTGCTTTGCTCATACTATACAGTTGTGTAGTTTATGTAACCAGCATTGCAGACCGCACTTTCCTTATTTATGACAATGGCAGGGTAACTCGATTGCTATTGCTTCAAGGTGCAAGGTTCATTTGAATTTAGCTTCCTCCACAAATGTCCAACACATACAATTGCTTGACTGGATTGTTTGCCTTTATACCATGTGGCTCAATCGACATATACAATATTTCTTAATATGTAGTTGCTTTATATTGCACTGAATAAAGAATGTGATAGCTGGCTGAACTACAGTCTGTGACATTGCTGCATCATTGCCAACGTTTGATAACCATTATTTCACCCCACCGTTATCGTTTTTGAATTCAGAAAAGTTACAATCGAAGACGTTAATGTGTATATCTGATATATATTTTTTTATTAATTTTTAGTGGCATCAGGTAGGCTCCTGGTTGGATTCCGAAAATGGTACTACAACATGTGTGGCTTCAACAAGATCGGTAAGAATACATTACTCACTGAGCCATTCTGTATGACTTGCCATGTTATAATGGATTTTCAACAAACAACACTCGGATCAATACACCAAGCTTGTGCAACTGAGAAAACCTGACCATGCCATTGACTGACCTTCAGTACTCTGTTTTTTCCATCTTAGGGTTGCTACGTGATGACACCATCTATGAGAACGACGATGTTAAGGAGGCTCTGACGAGGATCCCAGAGAGGATGTACAATGACCGGGTGTTCAGGGTGAAGAGGGCTCTGGACCTCTCCATGAAGCAACAGGTCCTCCCCAAGGACCAGTGGACACAATATGAGGAGGTGGGTGTCCAGCTTGTGGTATTTATTATTTACGTTGTAAACGAGAATAATTTGAAATCAAATCAGTTGATGCAGCGTAATAGGCTTCGCCATGATCTCCATAGATAAGGATATGTGGCTTGTACATCGTAACGAATTGAACACTACTACATCCCTCAAGTTATCACAAAATGAGTATCGGAAACTGAAAATCCCATGATGAATACAAGCCCCATTGTGAGAGAGGATAGTTAGTGTAGGTTGTTTGAGCACAAGAGATCATGGGTTGACACTCTAATGTTGGCAGTCTGCCTGTGTAGGCAATCCTTGAGCAAAACTAATTTATCCATCTCTTCCTTAACCAGGATGTGCATTACCTGACCCCATACCTGCAAGAAGTGGTCCGAGAGAGGAAAGAAAAGGAGGAGTGGTTGAAGAAATGAGGTTCCTGCCAAAGGAACCGTTGTGTTGACCCCTGTTTTAATATTTAAAATAAACTGTAACCTATAAGACCCAATTATGCCTGCTCATTAAGGAAGTTTGCTTTTTGAAATGAGAAAAGGACCAGGTATGGTTTTATACCAAAACAGTTAATGTATTAATCCAAGGTAACACCTTCGTAAAATGTATCACTTATGGAAATAGTAAGGGAATTCGAAACTACATGAACACAAAAATACACTTGAAACCGGAGTATATATACAAATGTACAGAGTTTTTATGAAATTATAAACATTTCTTTAAAAATAATATATTTGACCTAAGGTATCTACAGACGTATTGCATATTAAATAGGATGGAGTATAGTTTAAGAGGATATTTATCCAAATTGCATCTAGGACTTTTATTGATAATATAACTTGAGGCCAACTCTTTCTATCACTATTTAAAAAAAGGTACAATTCTAACATTTAAACAAAAAGTGCCATGATGGTGTATGATAGCTATGAGTAGCATTAGGCTACTCCTGCTGAGCCTGGGATCGCCTGGTGTCCACGTCATTTATGGTATCGATAAAGTTCTCAATAACACTGTTGAAGGACTTCAGCATCGACACCCCCAGCTCATTGCAGGTTTCATGAATGTCCGGGTCAAACGCCCCCATCAGCGGGGTACACACCTCAACGCCTTCCTTCCCAGCCCCGGCCAGGATGGCCATCAGCTGGGTCCTCACCTCCTCAAACAAGTCCCGGTCATACTCCAACACAACGGAGTCATCCAGTGGGTATGTGAAGTCCGGCGAGTAGCAGTCCCGCGGAACCGGCATCTCGATGTACCTCAGCTCTGGAAAGCTGGCGGACAGCACCGAGAACAGCAGACGGAGTGCCCCAGAACTCAAGGGGTTTCCCAGAAGCTTTATCTCCTGGAGGGCCTGACAGCAAACCAGACTTCTGATGAAGTCATCCATGTTTTCGTCCTCTATGTCACATTCTTCGAGGGACAGGCTGACCAGCGTCTCTGAACATCGTCCGAGCATCTTGGGGAGGCTGGCGGGGAAAGTACCGACGACGCTGTTGCCGCTGAGGTCGAGTCTGATCAGCGCCTCTGTGTGGAGGCTGTTGGACAGGTACACCAGATCCACCCGGCTCAGGCTGCAGTTGGCCACCTCCAGGACCTGCAGAGGTGTGTTCAGAGGACTGAAGAACAGTTCAAGAACTGAATGTTAATGTGGGGGCATGATAGTCTACAGATATAGGTGATGGTGTTTGAATTCCAGCCCAAAAGGGTATGGGGTCCAACCACATTGCCTGACCCAAGTCTACCTGCTGATGGCATCCTTGTGCAAGAGGCCTGACCTGTACCTGCTAATCAATGACTTAATACTATACGTCCCTTTGTATAAATGTGTCTGCCAAATGAATAATAGCAAATAATTATATTAGGTGGGTACACTTACTTGGTAATAAGGGATTCTCATAATATGACAATTTCTTGATTCAAGGAATTTGAGATTGCATTTTGTGTCTTCATTGTTTCTACAGTGTAGTGTCTGACATTCATGGAATGATCCAAATAAACATGATACTTTCCCCAATGTGTACACTCATACATATTAGAGATTGTGCCATGTTTATTTTTTTGCAAAATCATTTTTTGATATATTCTGATCCATCTTCTTTTCCCATAAATTTGAGCACACACCTGTTCCCCAAATTTCACATTGGCAAGTGAAGCGAGGTGGTTGCTGTGTCTATTCATAGCCATACAAATGCTCCACAAGATTTAAGATGTATTCTTCTATTGTAGAAACGGACTGCAACTCTGTCCGTTTCAGTGTCGGAAAATACAACTGTTAAAAATACCAGCACGGAACAGTACTTTTGTAAAAGTCCTCTGTTAAACATGAAACTGTAAAAATAGTAAAAAAAGTTCATATTGGCCTAATATACTCAAAGGTATGTCTAAGTACTCACATCCTCATAGTGACCTCATAACGGGAAGACAATTTTCATATATGTAAACCTGTTGGGCGAGGTTATGGGTTATGGTTGCCTCACACCACCCCTTGAAAATAACTGGATTAACCTTGAGTGATGAGTCACCCTGGACTCCACCCACTATGAGTCAATCACAAGGTGGCTAGAGGATCCCTTCCCTACTCTCTCAATATAGAACCAGAAAGTCCTGTGAAATAGAATCTCATCTGTACAACGGTTCCACGGGGCAGCTGAAACAAGGTGGGTTTCACTGCTCTTCTAAGTAACATCGGATCCGACCCTGTGAAACCAACGCATTAAAGGTGACATATGATACCACCAGGCGTGAGTGTGTTACAAACCATTTACAAACCATTTTGAAAATCTGCCTCTTCTGACATCACAAGCGGTCGTGTCGTCCACCTAGATGCATGACGGATAGATGAGCAACGTTTTCTACAGTCCACTGGGTCGGCTGGTAGACTGGTCTATCCAGCACACATCTAGGCGGAGACGTTCACTTGTGATGTCAGAAGAGGCAGATTTCCAAAACGGCATGTAACAGCGTGTCCCACACCTGGCGCTATAATATGTCACTTTAACCCCGCCCCTCACCTTAGCAGTCTGCGCAGGTGTCCGGTCAGGGTGGAGAAGCCCAGGTACAGCTCGGTCAGCATGGACCACTGCGCCAGCTGCTCCCCGATGGTCACCAGCAGGTTGGCGTCGTCCGCCCCCAGCCTGCGGACGTCCAGCGCCCCGGCGGGCAGGGTGAGCGACTGCAGCTTGGGGAACTCCACCCGGGAGAAGAGCACCTCCAGGTGGGGCGCCTCCAGGGGGACGTTGTGCACCACCTCCAGCCTGGACATGGCCTCGGGCTCGGCCAGGCGCAGGACGTAGAACAGCTGCTTGAGGGCCAGGGAGTCGCCCCGGAAGCCCGCGAAGCGGAGCTTCAGGGGGCAGTGGCGCCGGAGGAGCAGCGCCGGGGCCACCATCTCGTAGTTGCGGCCCGTCACGAAGCCGTTGAAGCGGACGTCCACGGAGGCCTCGAAGGCGCACGGCGCGACGTCGTCGGCCTGCATGGCCGCCAGGGTCTCGTAGCACATCCGCGTCAGCATGGTGGTCCGGGCCCAGCGGCCGAGGGTGGACCCGCAGGGACACGTCTGGTGCTCGGTGTCCCTCAGGGCGGTCAGGTCCACCAGGCGCAGCTTCTTGGCGTACGTTGTCGGGGCGGACAACACGTAGTCCTTGGGGAGAAGAAGAAGAAGAAAACCTTTGGCGTCAACACTCAAAATATTTCGGTGTTTAATCGACCCAAAGGTCAATGCTAAAGTATCATTGGCTCATCGGTCAAAAAAGGATTAAACGTGAACGATGTACTTGCTTGTTAGTATGAGCAAAAGTACTTGCGTGGGCACGCACGTACCTTCAAACCGGTCAGAACGGCCTCCAGGCAGAGCCGGCATGTGCTGGAGGTGAGGTCGGCCGGGCAGTCGGCCGTACTTCCCAGGATCCTTTGCAGGTTGATCTCCGGTAGGGGCCACGTGCGGACCAGGGCGAGGAGCAGCGGCGCCTGCTCGTGGAGGTAGCAGGCCTTGAAGAGGAGCGGGTACAGGTTAAAGGACACACAGTTCAGGCTCTCCACCGTGCTCTCGCCGCTCTGGCTGAAGCTCTCGGCGGCGAGGAAGCGCAGTGACTTCATGGTGTCACTGGCACCCAGAGGCTTCTGAATAGTTCTTTGTTGTGGATGTGAGCCTTGTTGTCTCCTGTCGGACCGCCCACTGTTGATAATCCACCTCTGATGTGCGTGGGTTAGTCTGGGAGCGGGTTCATGTTGTGTCGCCAAGCTTGAGCCTCGGGGTCCCGTGGTGGGGGAGGGGGCCTATTTTAAGAATCAGCTGTCTCACGTCCTTGGCCTGGCTTGCAGAACGTCTATTTCCAACCTTATCTGTGGGCCTGGTTAGTGGCCCTGCTTGGGCTGAACGCGTCTACACACCTTGTTCACTACGCCAATGGAAAGAGACTGCAGTGTTTAGTGTGACTTTTAGGAATATCAGAAATATTTTCATGACAGGAAATTCAAAAAAAAAACTACAAAAAAAGATTTTGTTTGTTGCTTAACATTTTCCCTAAATAATGAGATTGTGATTAAGTTATGACAATGAAGGACAGGTTGTGTTATTTTGAGATAAGTGGTAATCTACATATACCTGAAAGGACAATTACAGTCTAAAGGGGTACAAATATTATAAAAAATAGTTAAAGAGCATGTTATTCCTTGGTTGCTACAGACCAATGGCAGCATGGGAAATGGGGTCTTTATAAAATCGGAGACCTCCTTCGCCAACATCCCACTCTCGGGTGCTTAACTCCGGCCCCTGGCCAGACGGGGTCACGAGGCGTAGTGGTGGTGGTGGTGGTGGTGGTGTTCGTGGTGATGGTGATGCTCGTGCCTGTGGGCTGGGGGCCCCGGGGCCCCACAGGAGGCGGCAGGCGGGCCGTGGTGCGCCTCCCTCTCCCCCTCGGCGTGCTGCGCCGGGCAACAGGGCTGTCGGGAGGGGGTGCCGCCGGCGTCCTGTCCCCTGGAGCGGAGCCTCCTGCCGCTGTGGCTCCGGAGCAGGGGGGGGGCGCAGGGCGGGGCCCCAAGGCGGCAGGGCCCCGAGGCGGCAGGGGGCTGCTGGTGGTGGTGGTGGTGGTGGTGATGACCGTGGACCCTGGTGGACCGTAGGCCCCCTCCTCCGGTCCGCTCCTCCCCCTGCTCCCTGGTCCTGGCCCTGAAGGAGACGCGCCTCTGAGGGGCGGAGGAGCTGCAGTGCTCCCTGGTGGCCACAGGGTGGCGCTGGGGAGCTGAGCAAGGGACCTGACCGGAGCAGGACGCTGGGGGGGACATGTGGAGAGAGGAGTGATGAGGACGGGGAATGACGCATTCAACCGATTGACGACTCGAGGCTATAAATCTTTCCATTACACTAGTTCCTAAATAACTGTGTAGCTCGGTTCGTATGGGCCAACACCAGGGGCTTGTATACCTGCTTCGTCAAACTTGGAGGCGTAGTTCTCGATGCCAGCTAGATCCAGGTAGTGGTTCCGGCGCTCTGCGTTTTCGTCCACACAATAAGGGCTCGTGGCCCGGCCGCCGGCCCCCTGACCCCCCGGCCCACAGCCTGCTGCCGTCCAGCGCCATGGGGGACGCAGGGTTTACCGTCGTGGAGTCGGCAAGACAGAGTTATGGGGTTGTTACAGTTGGGCCAACTGCTGGCATGTGCATATTGTCATGTAAACAGACCTGCCTCCTTTGTTTATATTGTTTGTTCATAGGATATAAGATATTATTAATTGTATGATGATTTGTTGTCCCATTTTAATGTACTTAAAGTTAATCGTTGTAATCAAAAGGTATAACTGAAATACAGTAAGTACAAGCATGTTGATAACAATTTCCTATATTTCGTTAATATTATGGAAGTTTTGGTTATTATAAAAGAGCAAAAGTGAAGTTGAATTTAGAACAGTTTATGTCGGAAAGACCAAAACCATGCATTTCAGCGGAAAAAGTGTCCATCTAAAATGTTTCTTACATGTTTGTGAGATCTTCTCTGCTGTTGATGATGGAGATACAACTAGTTTGATCTTCAGGGTTGCGTTCGGGTCGCACGGCTGCTTGACCGATGACTCCACCACCTCACAGATGGAATGCATGAGACTGGACATGTTCTGCAGAGTGGGAATGTCAAACAGTTACACACACACACACACACACACACACACACACACACACACACACACACAAATCTTCCTGAACTGACACACACTTCCACTCATGCACACACAACACATGCACCCGACACCGAAAAAAGAAACGTGTGCGTGTCAGCAGTTTCACCTGTGTGGTGACCTTGCCGCTCTTGTCAAGGTCACAGACAGTGAAGAGCCACTCCTGCGCTGCCTCCCCCTCCCCCTCCCCCGCTGGGCCACACTCCGTTTCCTGCATGCACACAAAACAAAACGTAAGCAACATATCTAATCCAAACTCCTCTACAAACATGATACTTTGTACTGCATGCAATTTTTTTAAAAGATACACATTTGAAGCAATATATTGATAGAAATGTATAATTCCTTAGTAATTATCAGAAAATGGTTTCGTATTAGAAAAGGCTATTAGCAGAAGGATGGATGCAGTGAGACACCCTTGTGTGCCTCCTGAAGTAGTCATCAGCACATGCGTTCTGAGCAGGATCTGCGGGCCGTTCCACAGAGGCGTGGTAGAAGCACACCCTCACCCCGGCGCGGCTGCCCCTCGCCCGGCTCTGTCTCCTGGCCAGGAGACGGCACGCGTGGGCCCGGTCTGGACGAGTCCCCTCTGGAGGTAACGCCACTGGAGCACACACAGTAAGGGCTGCGTCAACGTCATCAAACGGCTCATTATCCTGTGTCGTGATTTAGCGGAGGACTCGATCTAAAACCAGTGACGGCTGACGACATGCAATTAGACGTTTAAGTCTAAATAAAAAGTCCATGCACTTCACGACCAAGTTAAAACAAATCAGTCGTAAGGCTATAGGAAGAACCAGAACATACGATTTATTTTTCTGTGTGTAAGTGCTACCACACCCCATTAATGGCTTTGTTCTAATAAACTGTAGTTAGTTGCCGCTGCGTAGTCTAAGGCAGTTCAGCACTCAGTTTAATCCTGTGTTTCTCCGTGTACCCGAGGACCAAAAGATTTCAACTTGAGCGGGTGACCTTTGACACGTTTCATTTTGATCTGATTCTGAAACATGGCTTCACTGTCTTCACAATACTTGTTTACCACACTAAGCCAACAGGTATTGAGGGGGGGGGGGGGGGGGGGGGGTTGGGGTGAGGGGCCATTTCCGCACAAACACGAAACAGATGTCAACACTTTGTGCAATTTTACGCAAGCTCCCCTTTCACTGGCTGGCAAAAACAAAGGGTGTGTCTCTTTGGGAGTCTGGTACATCTCACATAGTGATATTATAGAAGCTGAGCCCGTTTGACAATGAAGTCACTGAAGCTGCAATGTGTAAACTGCAAAAAAAACAACTTAAACTCACCCTCCAGTTTGCCATCGTGACCCTGTTGGGAATGCTCCAAGAAAACTCCTACACACAGTTCCTGAGAACAAGGAGAGATAGGGAATGGTCACTTGTTGAATGTAAACACATGAGCTATAAACACGTCTGAAGACGTTTTCATATGCTGCAGGACAATTTGATCCCTACAGGACAATGCGATGGAGGTCAACAACATTGCTTTATCATCTTGATTCCATAAGCCCTAGTTCCATCTTTCCATATCGATCATCTGAAAGTAACAGGAAGGAATATACGAGCCGTGTGGTGATGTGAGCGGTAGTTTTGCTTGCCATGTCAGAAGGTGATCCAGCTACTCGCAACCAGTTGTTCCCTGATCAGGCCTCTGATTATACAATTTCCCATCAAATTTTAAAGTGGTGTTCGGCCAAAAAGGCCCTTCTACTTATGATTATATCTTTATTAGTTGGGTTCCAGAGAAGCATTTCAGAGAAGCTGTGCAACCAGAGTAGTGGCTCTTGTTTTTTCACGGAAGTGATTGAATGACATAACCTGTTTACATATTCAGTTGTTCCCATCGTCAGACGCCAGTGACTCTGTACACATCTAAGGGGGGCTCTCTTTTTTAGATTAAAAAACTAGATCTCTCAACAGATCTCTCGCCCTTCACAAAGAAGGTCACACTATCTTTCTGGCAGATGCAGGTGAGGCAGTCACAACCCCCCCCCCCCCCCCCCACACACACACACACACACACACACACACACACACACACACACACCTGCAGGACGGGTAGGGGCAGGTGGTGACAGATGACTTGGCTTCACTAATGGCTAAAAGAAAGCCCCACCTATGCACACACACACACACACACACACACACACACACACACACACACACACACACAGCATCGCTATCCACGCCGCCACGCTTGGTGCCCTGGGAGCCTGTGATGTGGCGTAGGGTTACCTCAGACTAGGCGTGGCGGCCTGGAGGAGTCACACCGTGGCAGTGATCCGTGTGTGTGTGCGGGTGTCTTTTGAAGGCACTTTGCCTGTCTAAACAACAGCGTCACCCAGCAAAGCATCCGGTACCCTGCTTCACCCCCCCCAACCTCTCCCTTCTTTCTTCATTCCGCTCACCTCTCTCTCTCTCTCTCTCTCTCTCTCTCTCTCTCTCTCTCTCTCTCTCTCTCTCTCTCTCTCTCTCTCTCTCTCTCTCTCTCTCTCTCTCTCTCTCTCTCTCTCTCTCTCTCTCTCTCTCTCTCTCTCTCTCTCTCTCTCTCTCACCCCCCCTACCAGCAGCACCACCCCCTGCCCACCCTGACGCTGTACAGCCCTGCAGAACGCTGTGAGAACAGTGGCTGCCTTTGTTTTATTGGAGCCTCTCGCTCACTCTCTCTCAACCCTCAGAGTGATTACCTGGATAGGTATTCTTTTTGTAAAGAGGGAGAGAGAACCAATGAGGAATAAGGCAATCATTTTTGGGACTCTCAAGCTGGTGTTAAATCTTAGTTTACGTGAACAATTTCTTTCTTTCCCTCAGTGTTATTTCAAGTTCCGCAGAGTGATTGGACTTGTTAAGTGTTCCTTTCTAACCTATTACATTGCACTACATTGAATAGGTTTCCCTCACTTAGTTTTATCCTTATGTTCCACTGTTGTCCAATATTAGTTATTCAACGTATTAAAAAAAGCAGCAATGAGCAGCAGACTTTATCGTATTTGTTATCTATTTTTTTTGTCTTGTCGGGACTAAATAATTGATTTCTCTTTTGTGCTTGACCGAAATCAGACCTGGTACTTCTGCACCTGGCACCTTGTTGTTTCTCTACATATACACACACACACACACACACACACACACACACACACACACACACACACACACACACACACACACACACACACACACACACACACACACACACACACACACACACACACACACACACACACACACACACACACACACGCATGTCTTCATTTTTCCTTTTTCAACAACAAACAAGTTTGACTAGGAACAGCCTTTTGTTTTGTAAAAGGCGCTATTGTTCAAGCTAGATGTGAACCGGTGTTTCATCATGCACATATTGATGATGCGTCTTAAATGGATCTGAAAGGCATCTGAACCCTTCCATGTTCTGCTAAAATAATAACACAGTCCAACAAAACGCACTTAACGTTATTTTGTTTTTTTGTGGTTTTGGTACCCCACTCATTTGACCTTTATTGGGTTTTCAAGTATGATGTTTTTCAAAAGCGTGTTTGGGTGTTATTTTACAGCAAATAAATAGCAACCATATCAATCCATAAAGTTGACGGCCCGTAACCAGACTCAGCTTCCACAACAAGGTTCCCAGAGGAGAGCTACAATGAAGCAGAACAATATTAACGTGGACATGGAATCGTTTTGGTGAACCATCTGGGTTTTTTATTCCAGTTTTTTGTAATCACACTTTTGGAAACAAATACCTCATCACAAACGTTTTCCCGCCAAACGCAGAACCCCGTCATTCAGACGCTCGCCGTTCCTGGTCACCTAGGTAACCCTGACCATCGTTTGAATGGAAAATGCATTCACAGAAACAAATCTGGCATTAATGAGCACAAAAACCCCACAATGTCTCTTTAAACGTACTTGGCAGAATCTGGCCTCTCCTTTTTTTTTTTTATCCTAATTGCAGGCGTCAGTAAAAAATTCCATATAGCGCTGAGTAGCGTCAGCTTTACCGCAGATTGAGTCAATTAAAGCTCCGGGCCCGACACAACAGCAAGACTGACATACCATTGACAGGAGTTTCCCGGAAGATGAATGAGGGTGAACGGGAATGTCAGGTGTATCGATGTAAGAAAGGGAGTGAGAAAGTAGGCTAACTAAGCAGATACTATTTGATTAACAATCCACCAGTTAAACAAATGTGGTCTAAACTGTACCTTATATATAGGAAGACACTTTGCTGCATTATTAATACTCTAAACATCAAAGATAGAGTGGTGGAATGTGGCAAGGGTGGCTCTCTCAAAACGAGCAAGATAGAGAATAGCGTATCATATATAATGTCTGGTTTCGCTTCCCGGATAAACAACTGACAAGGGAAGCTCTTGCGATGAGACCAACGACTACAGTTTCGCTCAACTCCTAACCATATCCACCATGACGCCCCGATTAAAACATGAATGACCCCACATGTGAGGCCCCCCTGCCCTCCCCCCCTTCTCTTCATCCCTCCTGATTTAGAGTGTCCCGCCCCTCCCCCCCCCCCCCCCACTCCTCAACTCCTCATCCCTCCAACACACCCTCAAGCAACCCACCAACGCCCCTGCCCCCACCCCCACATGGCCACCACCGGCACCCCCCCCCCCCCCCCTGGACCCGCGGCCCAGTCTGTCTGCTGCCGGAGCAGCAAAGCAGTACCAGATGTGCAGCATTTTCTTATTTTTTTTTACGTTTCACCGTGGCGACGGGGGTTGCATACAAGGCTCTCAAAGACCCTGCTGTTCTAAAAAGGGGATGGCTTCACACAGACCAGACACGGCAGCCCTTTTTAAGAACATGGAGGAAGGGAGGAGTGTGGGGGGGGGGGGGGGGGTTAAAGAAACACAGCCCCCACCCCACCTCTTCAAATACTTCAAATAAAATTCAAGTCTCCTGGATGTGAGCATATACTGTTCATCATGTAATTGCTTTGGCTGAGGCTCCGCTTGGAAGTTGAACTGGAGGTATAAGGAGGAAGCGGGTGGCTCTTGGAAGGGGGTTCGCGTTTTACAAAGGGGCCTCAAGATATGAGTTTGGTTGAATCACTTGCTTAATGCTTGAGACCTTTCATTGTTTATCTTTTATTTCCTTTCTAGAAGGTTGTTTTTCTGGTTTGAGTATATGTGGGCCATGTTGGTCTTTTATTGTTGCCATATTATCACAGGTTCCTTATATAAAATAATAAATCTGCCTTTAGTCATCAATCTGGAACCTGTACCTGATCACAATATTGATCATGTACTTGTGAATTGTGTTCAACAGCTACACATTTGAGTTTCCAGAATTACATTTTGTTAATGTTATTATTCAATGATGGCCCCACTGTTTCACGTGGGAACATTTAATAACCATGAATATAAATCGTTTGTTGGTCGAGAAAACCAAAGTGTAGCAGATCATTAACTGCTTGTCAAATTTACATTTAAAAATAGATTAAACTAAAACCTAACCAGGAATATTCGTGATAGCCTACGTTTACAGAAAGTAATTTATAAGCATAACATCTTAACAAATGTGTAATATTATTTTCCCAACCTGTACCCCATCGCAGAATTAACCAATCAACAACCAAAAAAACATGTAAAGCACTGTACCTGTTTGGATTTACTTTTGTACCTCGGAATATCCATCCGCTCCATATCCTTTGGACGCGTGAGCATGTTTGTAACAAAACTACCACCTGCAGAGCAAAAACACACTGTATGTAGATAGTTCAACAATAGCCGGTTGTCAAACTTTTAATTTACTAATTCAAGTAGGCTATTCTTTCCAGTCCCCATTACATGATGAAGACATAATTCTTACCCTCTGGACTCTCCCTGCGTTTAGAGGCTGCATCAAAACAAAAGGAGGAGGTGTGAATGCAATGACTTTAGTTTAGAACTATTAGCCTAATGTAAACAGGTAGGCTTAGACTATTTCATTGCGCTGGAATAAATAAATGAACAACTTTACCATGTTTGGACTGGAGCTTGCCCATTGCCCTGCTTTCATCCAATTTTCACAATTGACCGAGCATATATATTTTACAATCCATAAAAGCGGAAAAAGTATGTAAAGGTGTTGTATCCATTTCTCTCGAAATGTATTGAAAAGCTTTTCAAAGACCCAGTTCGTTGAGGTAGTCAAGACAAGGCTTTGCGCAAAACATGCGCAAACAAGGTTTGAGCAGAGTGACCGTGAGGGCAAGATCAGTGGAATAGTGGGACGCAGCGCCTCCAACCGGCTGGCTGGGAGAACGGCAACCCACGACGGAGTAATTTAAAAACAAACTAGAAACCTTTCTGTAGACTATCCACTCCTCCGTCAGAGGTTTACATTCATCCCAACGCGTCCATTACGGTCAACACAATAACAAAAATAATTTCAACAGTAATTGAAATTTAGCTGGATTATTTGATGATACCATCTGATGTTGCAATGGGCCATCAATTGTGATGAGGTTGTATCATAATCCACAAAACACATGTTCTTGTTGGGATGCAGAGAGTTGAAGGGATGAAGTCCTCCAGTCAACCAAAAAAACCTCCAGACACGTCCACGATGTAATGCAACACAAGGTATCATAAAATATCTATTAGAAATTCAAGGAAGTAGTGTAGGAAGATAAGGGCTTACATTGTCACCTTCAAGGTTGATAACTTTGCTGTATATCTTCCTGATGACGGCTGTAATCCTCCAAACGATTGTTTTCTCGTTGCCATCCAAATCGACCCAGACCTTTCCAAGGTATTATAATTTAATTTATACTAATTTATTAACAGTCAGTCAACACCTTGTTTCATATAGATGGTTTGTCCCACAGTTGAGCATCATAAAGTAGGAATAACAATTTGAACATCAAAATATCAAGGCCAGAGCTGTGGAAGAAGACATGAAAGTGGGTGGAAAGAGAAAGGGAATGACATGTACAGAACCACAGGTGACACTCACACCTAGGATGAATTGTTTGACAGGGTTGCACCACTAAACCACCTCATCTTAACAAATGTAACTCTACTCACTGTGCTTCCTCTGTTACAGGATCAGGGAAATGTCCTTTCTGTGCTAGAAACCATGGTTCATACATCCTCATTAGGGAGATCGCTATGAAGTGGTTCTATAGCTTCACATTATTCTGGCTGGTAAATCGCAGACCAGTCCAGCTGGCTTTGCTGCACATGCAATTGGACCTTTCTGTTTTTCTTTGCATTTGTGATTCATTCAATTTATGAGACCAGATGATATTTATCCACTCTTTCTGAGATCATTGCCTGCCTTCCTCTGATTCTGACTGAAGTGTTGATTCCTTGGTTTGTGCTAGCAAGGGCTGGAATGTTCTGGACCTTTTAGTAAGATTGTCCGTGATCCTCTCACCAATGCTGTTTCTGAACGGCAGGGTGATTTTGGTCATGAGGTAAAGCAAGAAGACACATGTAAAGAGTCTCATTATACCTTTAACGTTGCGTGTGTAGGTGTGTGATGTTTGCATGCATTGCCAGAAGGTGCTGCGAGTTTTCCGTAGCATCGTAGATATTCTGGCCCTACCTCAGTTTACCACTATTGTGAAGGTCATCAGACTCCCCTAATGCCCCCCCCCCCCCCCCAAGTTCCTCACCTCAGTCAGCATCTTGCTGGTACAAAGAAAGTATAAAAAAAATTCCGTCAATTATTTTTAATATATTTTACCTTTGAAGCAGGTCTGTAATCCCAGTGAGATATTTTATGTGAGTGTACACATTGACAGCATTCTGAAAGACAGTCTCCGAGCTAATCTGGAGCTCAATGAGGAAGGGATTATGAGGTCTACCTTGGCAAAACTCAGCAGTGATCTGGCAATGGGACACAGTGGAGATTCTCTGTCAACAATGCTCACCCAAGAGAAGGTTTGGAGAGATTGAATTACCGTACTTTGTCAAATTGTCACATGACTCAACTATGTCGAAAATGATTGACGGTAGTCGGATGACGTCAGGACCACAACGTGAGGCATCTATGTCCTTATGGGGCGAATCATGTTTTGAACAGCTTGTGCAGTTCAGGCTTGTGTCTTTGACTCCAAATCTGAAATACCACCACTGCTCTAAATGGGCCCCAGGCACACACCCAAAAGGAAAAGATGAGTGTTAGAGGAAGAGGAAGAGGGACACAGCGATCACTAAAAGGACCATTGAGGCCACCCTTTTCGTGAATGTGATCCTGGACCAGTGTGTGGCCCAGTAAATGTTACAACTCGACAATAACTTACTGGACATGATTTTATTTAAACATTTTTTTTATATAGAATAGCACCAATAACAGCAATGAATGTATTTACAATGTTTTTACATCAGTTTTTTCATTTTGTTTGTCAAAGTCATAGATCTTTCTGCGATTCCACCAACGCATTGGAAAAAGGTTCAGACGATGATTGAAACCGTAATTCTATGAATTCCTTTCAATTTGATTGAAACATTTTGTGTAATGTTTAGAATTTAGTTGACAATGTTTACTCTGGAAACATAAGTACTATGATACATGAATGTGCACGTGTCTCCATGCATTGAGGGTCATGAAGCGGACCCCGCTAGCTACTGACTCCAACAGACTCCTTTATGGAAGGAGCTGGATGGGGTCCGAGGTGGGTCCAGATGTAGCCCTTCTCTGGGCGGACGGGGACGGTGGGGAAGGGCGAGCTCCAGGACTTGAAGTATTCGGAGGGGGCGTGGCACACAAACTCCAGGTACTCCATCTTTCTTGGCAGATCCTCTTCTGGGCCTACAGCCAAACAGATCACACAGAGCCCAAGATGAGTTCACACTCACTGTTACGAGTTATTCTTTGTACATGTAACATATCCCTGAGTAAACATGAACATCTAACTCCTGTAGTTGATGTTGACAATACATTGGGGACCCTATCGGCATGAAACTATGTTTAAACTCAATAATACATTGCTTTCTCCTTTATGTATAGGTAAATATCACACAAAAAGGTATAACAATTAGCTTACCAACAATATACGTCCCAGGATCAAACTGGTCTTTTGGACTAGCTTGGGTAGGGATGAGCCACGTCAAGGCGGCGCTCTTTTCACAGTACTGGTCCTGAACAAAACCTCGGATCTGAGCATAGTAGGGCTTGCCATCGTCCTCGTCGATAACCTTGATCACATCTCCTATCTGAAAGTACACTCCCTGAGGGCAGGTACACAGATGTAACTTTAGAATGTTTTCCTATATTAGCATATTAAAGTTGAATGATTTGTGACAGCCATGGTTAAATGTTTAACCATGTATTGAAAACCATAACTATTGATTACCGAGAAAACATAAAATACCTTGTAAAAAAGTGATTCTGAAGTGATGATGGTAGCTACGGAATCAGGTGCTTTGATTGGCTGAAGAAGAAGAAAACACATAATTTTTGAATAGGCTGTACAACAAAGAGAAAACATATGTCAGAAGCTTGTGCTTAAAATTAACTTACATTTTTCAGTTTGAATATGTGTCTCCTCCCCTTTCCTTTTGTTGACACTTTCTTTTCTGATGCGGGAGCTTTATATTTGGTGCTTCTGAGTCGTGCTGACCTCCTGTGAATTTCCTGCTTTGACTGTCAAGACAACGGAAAGCAAGATGAAGTGCTGCATTTACACACTGTAGAAAGCTCCATGCTTAACAGCCAACGCAGACGGACGTGACAAGACGTATATGGTTTGAACAAACCTGCTTTCCTCCACCATTATTTGGTAGCGTGATGGAGGATATAGATGGTCCAGCTGGTCCTCCGATGGCACTCCTTCCAGTACAGTTGTTGCACAGTATCTCTCCCTGGGTGCCTTTCTTCCACATCGAAGACGAATTCGTCTTGCAGACAGAGCAACATGGTTTCAAACCTAGCGGCATCTTTGTGCTGAGGTCCAGTCTCCAAAAATAAATACAAGGCTTGCCCAATTTAAGCCTCACTACGGAAGACCACCAAAAAATCTGTTGACTTAGTTACAAGTAACCAATATACCCGGGTTAACATTCATGTATGTTAGTCATGTATATCAATACAATAACAAAGCAACGCCCGTGCTGCCTAAATTAGCGTAAAACCATCCACATTTTCTATCCAGGGATGCGTTTGTTCTTCATGTTGGCCAGTGAATCTTCTTCGATGGTCCGAGTCCTTTACGTATTTAGCGCCACCGCTGGTTGAAGGAAACAGTGCAGTGATGCTATTTTAATATGGTTAGAGGCATTCGTTTTCTAATAATTATACAGAAAATAAAATCAATTAATTTAAGCCAAAAATATAGATTATTTGATGTAAAAACGAAAATTTTAATTGCATTCTTCGATTTTAAAGGAAAGGAAGTTTGATATCGGCGTCACCGTTCAAAACATCCCCTACTTCCGTTTCACCGTTTATCCGCGCTCTGGACGCACTGGGTCGGCATTGTAAGCAAACTACTGTATCCATGAAGATGTCTGCAAACACGGCAGACAAAGATAATAATGTCTCCACAAACAAAAACATCTCTCTCCCAATCTCAAGAGTACGGCTGATCATGAAAAGTTCTCCCGACGTCTCTAACATCAACCAGGAGGCGCTCTTTCTCACCACGAAGGCAACAGTAAGATTAAGTTTACTTGAGTGTTCAGATAGCTTAAATTTCAACATTTGCTGCATTGTTGATAGGCTCGTAACTAACTGAAACTGTTTGGATTCAGAGTGATTTCTTGGAGTATTGTCCATCTCGCCCCCCCTCTTGTTCGACTTCTGATATGTTTTATCTTATTAAAGGAGCTGTTTGTCCAGTACCTGGCTGTGTCCTCGTTCAACAATGGATCTGGCAAAGGGTCGAAGTCGCTCTCATACAGTGACCTGGCCAGCACTGCAGAGGAGAAGGACACGTTTCACTTCCTCACTGGTGAGAACTATAGCTATAATAGTATTTTGTTTAACCATGTTGAAACACAAGTTTATCATCCACAAAATAATTGTTGTACTATGCAATCTTTTTAAATTCACACATTGCCATGGGGTTAAACTCTGACTATGTATATACATTCTGACAACAGGCTATAACCTGTTGCATACATAAAAGGATTCTGAGAAAGTGTAGATTAAAAAAGAATAACATGCTGGCAATACCGACAACAAAACACATGATAAAATTGATTTTTTTTTTTTTTTTTATTGACAGATATCCTACCAAAGAAGATTTTGGCTGGGGATTATCTCAAGACCTTGGAGCAAATCGAAGACGAGGAAGCAGACATCTGACATTTTCTTCAGGGCATTTTGCATCGGATGATGTCAAAACGTGTATCTATAGGTCGCCATCCAGTGAGAATGAACGTAGATGAGGGAACTTCTGTTGACGAGGGGGAAACAAGAGCTAATTCGGGTGAATTTTAAATCAAGTCCGGAATTCTCCTGAAGAACTCTTGCAGATGAATTTCATGCAAGTTTCTATCGATAAATTAAGCAGCTATATATCCTGGAGTGGGAATGACACTCCTTATTTATTTCAAAATAGGCCTCCAGACAACAGTCACAATCACAGTTAGAAATCTTAAGTGTGGTATCTAATCTAATATTGTGTTTGTAAAGATTAAACAACGCAAGCATGCAGTCAATGCAATACCATTGGATGTGAATATATGTGCTAGTTTGCGATGGTATACTTTTTACTTTGATTATTGGGACCAGGTTTGTTTCATACACTAGACTAGAGGATTTTCTCCCCAGAGTGGTCCTTTTAATTTAGTTTTGTTGTTTTATTTGGAATATGTCAAGATGAGGAAGAGATGTAACCAAAGTTAGCCAAAAATTGTTTTTTTTCATTCCAACTACAAAGCAAGATTTTTGATCTCAATACAGTAATGTGTACACTTCGATTGGCCTTTGATATGTTGAGCATAACATTGAGTATGCTTATATGTTGTATATGTTTTGATATAGATAAAAAAAAAAAAGTTTTTACATCAAGCATCTTGTCTGCAACTCAATGTTAGGGTCAGAAGACATCAGTTTAATCGTCTTTATTGATCCTTTAAAACATTCTCAGATAATTACATATTTTCAAAGCTTCCCATGTGCAACAGTCATTTACATCATATTCCAAAGAGGCTAATTAAACTTCAGCTATCGGTCAAACCACTTTACTGTCTAGTTAAACCTTTCTTTTCTTCGGTTTTTTGTGAGAACCTATAAAATGGACAGTCTGCCATAAATGGTCTTTATGGAACATGTCTGTTTAAGCAGGAATCTTTAATGCATCCGCATACCATGTGTTTCAAACTCACAGAGTTAAGAGCTTTCCACAGCGCTTGAACGTTGGAGTGTATGTTTGTATGATGTTCATACATGAAGAGTGCTGTTCTGATTCCTAGAGATAATCTGCACTTTGTTTTTAAGAAAAAAACAAACTGGTGCTATTCCAGCCCACGGAATAACATTTTTGATGCCTCAATATTGTATGTTTCAAATGTTCACAGCCTCACTTGTACATGGCTGTGGATAACGTGTATCGGTTCAACTAAATGTAAATAATATAATTGCATACTGATAAATCGTCCCGTTCTCACCGCTACGGTGGAGAGAATGAACATGTGCTAAATCCCCTACATTGCCATAATATATAACATGGAATGAGTGCAAATACCTGACAAATGCCTCACACCCGAACCAACACAGAGAAAAGGTTGCGTGTTTACTGCATTAGTATCTTGTTGAGGCGATGCTGCATGTTGAGCAGAGATGTCTCGAGATGGGAGAGTTGGTGTTCCAGGTTTTCTGCAATCTGCTCTCTGCCGTGGATGGAGTCCCCTGCGCTGGCGAGATGCTCCCTCATGCTGAAGAGGGTCAAAGACGGATGTATATTCAAGTTAAGGACGAGGACGTCGGATGAGAAAAAATGCAGAATGAAATGTATGCTTTCAAGGGCAGCAGATTCTGTTACACTTTAGGGCCCAATCCCATTTCTACCCCTTACCCCTCCCCCTTGTTTTGAAGGGGTAAGGGGAAGGTGTAAGGGGTACAATCCCATTTCTACCCCTTCCCCCTTCCCCTTGTTTTGAAGGGGTAAGGGGGAGGGGGAAGGGGTAAGGGGTAGAAATGGGATTGGGCCTAATTGTGTGCTTCAAATTAACAGACGTATTTGAGGGGTGGGGGGGTGTTGGGAGAGTCATATTACATCACTCTGATCCTGAGACAGGTGGATATTCTAACTAGTACAGATTAAAAAAATGAGGAACTTTTTGTTTTATGTCAAGTGCATCTATACCATTTTTTCGGTCTATTTGATATTGTTCCACTGGTTCCACTTGTGTCTAATAGAAGAAGATCGAAACCCATGTACGCTCTCCCTCACCTCAGGTAGACCTTCTGCTCGGTGCCCTCCCTCCTCTTCTCCTGCAGCGACGTCAACACCTGCTGCATGGTGTCCATGGTCACCCCCATGCTCTGGTGGTCTACCACAACGCCCCGCAGATCACCACGCACCCGCTGGGCGTACGTCACGGTCGACACGCCCTCCTCCACCTCCGTCCCGCAGGAGGTGGCCACGGCCTCCAGCGCCGCCTGGTTCTGCAGAACCAACTGCCGGGACCGGGCCAGCTCCTCCGGGCCGGCCGCTTCCCCCCAACAGACCGCCGTGGCCGACGGGAGCCGGAACCGCTGGCTGCAGTTGGCGGGACGGTTAAGGGTCTCGGTGACGAAGGGACTATCGGCGGCAGAGAAGATGTGCAGGAATTCCTCCTGGGGGAGGGGTCGACCCCCACCGGAGCCCAGCTCCCAGTCCCAGAAGAGGTCTGGCGGCTCCCCTGCAGCACTCTCGCCCCCCGCTGGGCTGACGGCGCACAGCAGGAGACAGCAGGAGACACCCAGCCAGGTCCATCTCACCTCCCCTTCGACCATCTCGACACTCGCTAGGGGGACAGCGGGGAAAGGTCCCAGGTCATGCATGGTTGGTGAAGCTTGCACTCCATCATTCAGTCCCTCAGTCACTCACAAAACTATTTCATGCAGCAAATGTACAGTGCATTGTTGCTTTTGAAAAAAAAAATCCTACCGAAAGATGAAATAAACACAAAAAGAGATTTGCATTCTAAATATGAACTATTTGTAGTCTTGTACTTTGTTTAAAACGTTTATCTAGTTAAAAACGCAAGCGGCTTTTGTTTGAATAGCCTACAAGGACGTACGTTGGTAGCTTTCAGATGTTGTTGATATGTTATTGAGATGTTTACGAAGTATGTAACGCAGATGTTGCTGATACAAGCTCACGAGTTCTGCCTCAAAGTAGGCCTAACAGAAACACATTTCTATGTGTTCATTCTGTAGCATGTCGTAGCTATAGGTTAAAACATTCTGGATCATCGCAATCTGGAAACTAGCTGCGTAAATTTCCCGTGCACTATTTTGAAATACTCAGTAGACATGATATCTAGAAGATGAAGGATTTTTAGATAATGTGGGTTTTTACCTTCACGAGAGATCTGGACGACGCACGCGGGCCAGTCGCTCGCGCTTTAACAGTCGGAAAGAATGAGTCGCTCCGCGTCTGGAGCGCGCGGTCTGGAACCATCTGCTCGAAACAAACACGAAACAAGCTCCTTCTTGTGAGTGGAACTTTTCCTCACCCAAACCGAGCATTTCTTTGCAAGCATCCAAGAGTAATTGTAGATAGACCGGACAGGTTTAAATGTATTGTTCTGTTAATGGATCTAATGTCATGATTTCTGTTAAAACATTATTCAGATTCCAGACCCAATTAGCGGAAAACGGAGGAGTTGGAAAGTGGGCGACAGACCTCGGAATTTACGAGCCATTTGGTGCTTGAGGAAACTAACCATGAATTAGGAGGCAGAATGATGATTGTGATGATTCAATGCTTAAACGTGATGTGTAGAAAGAAGGTCCACTGTTGATAAAATATGTGTAAATGTGAAAATTATAAAACTTAGAGGACTTGGCCTACTATTTACATAACTATAGGCCTACATGTCTCATGAGACATAGTTTCATCCAGGTCTGTTTTGCCATTTATGCTCAGTGGGTGGGGATGTGATCCCGAGCATGCGTGCTTTGCTGTGTTACGTCATTTTGGTAAAGACCGCAATAATGAACTATGAAAGCACCGTGAAAGAACATTGGTTAATACACAAATGGCTAAGTATGGGGCGCCATCCTGTGGAATAAATATAGTATGACGTCGTTTGAAGCGCTACAGTCGATTTCAATAATATTGAGTTTCATTCTAAATTCTTGGAAATTTAAATAATTTGCAAAGCAATCCCCTTACGAGATAATTTGACTCATCGCATATTAAATAGTGAATATCCGCAATAGCAAATCATAACATGAATTCCTAATAACAGCCTAATATTCTCATAGCCTGCTATTGGCCTGCTATCTCTGACATAAATGTAACTTTTATATTCTTCAAACACAATAAGCCTACCCCCTGTAATGATGTTTAACAGCATGATGTCAATAAATGTGGAGGTTGGAGGGTTGGGAGAAGGTCGGGGTATCCTTCCTGCGTGCCTAAAACACCCCCACTACCCGGTCACAACACAAGGCTCCACCTCCACGACTCCGTCGACCGCGTTGGTTAGCAGCAGCGAGCTTCCCGAATCACTGGCTTCTCCTCCATGCCGAGGAAAGACAGTCACCCACACCACCACCAACACCACCATTCGTATTGTTTATTTTAAATCGGCTCTGAATCCACCGCTGCTGTCATGGCCTCGGACGGCATGGACGAACGATCGCCGCTGCTGTCGGCCCCCAACTCTGAGAACGTCAGCCCGGTGGCCCCCCCGTATCTGCAGGAGCCGAGCCCCCGAGGTAAACACGCGACGGGATCTCTGCTCCCTCCTCTGCATGCTGAATCATTTTTGGGCGTTTCGTCGCGGTGTGCAATGTTTCGAATTGGTGCGTAAATAGAGGCTATGGCAGCTGGCGTCGGTGGAAAATCAATTGGTGGAGGAGAAAGCGAAGAGATTGAGTGGAGCAGGGGGTTAACGTACATGGGCCGACAATAACAGCTCTTCTTTCTCCAGGAATGCTTGCATCACAGCTTCATGTGCTGCGCAGCCTAATGCTCCAAACAAGAACACAAATATGTGTCATCATTGAGGAACTATGTAGGACATTACGCATAACCGTATACAGTGTTTCATTTCATTAGAAACTGTCTGTACTGCACAACATAGGAGGCCATTGTTTCCAATGGTTTCCTAATACATGTGTACATGTAGCCAGATGTTTCAGGATACAAATCAGTGCTTGATAGCCTACACCAGTTATTTTGGTATCAGGCTTCATTTAATATGTATATATATATATATATATATATATAGCTGTATATATTTTTTTTTTTAATCAGTGGTAGCCACTCAGAACTAACAAGGACCACTTGGATTGTTCCATAAGGTCCAGTCACCTCTTGCCCCCTCAAAGCCTTATATCTGATCAGGCTGTGTGATAACGTGCACAGTCATGCAGAGAAATGGATACAAATGGACACAAACTCTTCCTTTGATAATATGTTTTATTAATCTGCTCTGGTCACGTTAAGTTATTAGCACGCTTCGGTAGAAACGTTTAGACCTTTTTATAAATCAAGCTAGCAGTAGGCCCAGGCTGAACATGGCAAGAGGGTAGCTCCTTTCTTCCACTGGATTTGGTCTGATCGGATAGCAAGAAAACCAAGCACCATCTAGGCTGCGTTTGGTGGTTCTCTGGTCTCAGAAGGCACCATTATGTTATTGGGTTTCAGGATAGAGAAAGTGATTCATTATAATGTCATTCCAAAGCTGCCAATATTTATGTTTTTTGCTTTTTTGCTGTGTGTGTCTATTTGCTGTGGTGATGCTTACAGACAAGGTCTATGATGATTAGCATCCATACAAAACAACATCTTACTCCGGTAGGCTACTTGTGATGTATACTGGTCACTGGTTAACCAGGCTGAACAAAATTATGAATAGATTTAACTGAACACTTTTAGTCTCTACGAATCTAGAGGTAAATGGGGCTTATAGGTTTGGAAGTGGAGATTTGAAATATATTGTTTCTGTCCTTATGCACTCAAATCTGTACATTCCTATTTCCCACTCTGATAATGAATACTTGGACTTTAAATTATCAAAAAATAACAGCCCTTTGATAGTTGCTTCTGGACTTGGCAGATGACTGGATATCTGGATATTTCCTGACCTAGACTCTCCCTCTCTGAACTGTGGACCATGGCTAATTCCTTTTCTTCAGTTAGTTGGACTTGGATTACAATCCCCTAGCAATGTGTAAACAGGATTATGGGGAGTCAGCAGACAGTGTGTGTGTGTGTGTGTGTGTGTGTGTGTGTGTGTGTGTGTGTGTGTGTGTGTGTGTGTGTGTGTGTGTGTGTGTGTGTGTGTGTGTGTGTGTGTGTGTGTGTGTGTGTGTGTGTTGCTTAACCAGCCTATACTATTTTGAACGTCTTTCATGAAACCAAAACACGTATCATAGGTTCATATAGTGTGTATAAAGATGGGGTTTTCTGTCTGGCAATAATGACGATAAAATAACGATAAAACATTGTCCGTTTAAGGATCATTCTGTGTTCACTCTTCTGTACTTTCAACTATTGTGCAATCCATGGACGATCTAGAGGTTATATTTACAGCCGGGCCCTCCAAGACTGCAGTGTTGTGATATCAGCACTCCTCACAGAGAAGGAAAGCCATTGTACGCACAGATACTTTTCTGGGCGGTACTCTAAAATTCTAGTCACATGTTGCTATGAGCTCTACACTGAATGTAATATTTGTTATGTCAGAACCATACCAAACGTTTTATTGGCAATTATTCACTCAAATGTTCCATTTCATTTCCAGATAGAAATTCTATTGATATATATTTTAATTTATAATCTAGTCCCTGTTTGCGGAGTGAACACTGTATTAAAAACGGCATATTTTGTAAATTGACCTGGGTCCTGAATGCAGTTGGTCAATTAGCCTGTCTGTCAAACATGTCAACCAGTCAGAGAGCGCATTGCGACCAGCAACGCCACGTTGCAGACCAAACAAACAACCCATGAAGACCCAGCTGGGCCAGGCAGCAGTCTGTGTACCAGTACCCTACTCAGGCGTTAAGTGCTCACTGAGACGGGCCTTAATGCTGGAGGAAAGCACGGCAGGAAGGAAGACAGTGGTGGTTGTTTCAGTGGTGTTGATGGTCAGTGGAGAAAATCTTTCTCTTATTACAGCCCCCTCTCCTCCCTTTTAGTTATTCATTTCCAACTCGTCTCCTTGTACATGACAGTAGGCAGATGAGAGGAACAGCCAACGAGCAACACGGAAGAAAATGACTACATGTTGCATTTTTCTCAAAGAAATATCTTTTAGCATTAGATGGTAAGGAACAACTATCATTGCTCACAGCAAATTCTTTCTAATGAATTTAGGAATCTGTGGTGCCCTTGAGCAAGATACCCAACACACACACCTGCTCCGTAATGACATGCATCTAAAACTACTGTAAGGCACTTTGGGTAAAGGCCTCGGCTGAAAAAGGCCACACTGGTAGAAACAAGTGAGACACGTCCTGAGTTTGTCACGCTTCATGGTCTGGACCTCTGCCGGCCCCTGGCCGTGGCCCTGTCCTAGCAGGATGGGGTGCTCCCCTCTGGGAGCAGTTCTGCTTCATAATGCACAATAACAATAAATGTTATAATGTCATAATACTTCTCTGTACTTTATCCTGCCATAAATGTGATATTATTAGACGAACGAATAGAACCATTGGAAAACATGAGTGATATTGTGATGAAGGTTGTGTTTGAATTATAAGTGCACGGCACTTTTTAGTAATTTGTTTTTTATTATTATTATTATTAGGATTAACTTCTATGAGAATACTTTTGAGGTTTTCACAACATCCCACCATATCATATTATCTCTAGACAAATGGAACCACCAATGAAAAGTAGTTTTAATTTTAGACAGCTTCTTCTAAATGATTATTGAACAGATTACCCAGTCATCGAAGTCCCGAAATCTACTACTAACTATTCTACATTTTCGCTCCTGTAAAATGAGCCATCCGTTTTGTGTTAAACAGCCTCCCGTCATACAGGGCTTCTTTACAGTACAACAGTCTGGTCACACGTCGAGCAAAAAGGCGGCTAGTCACGGGCTGTCATAGGTTTAGCCTGGCTATGGTGGTCTGCTGAAGACCCCCAGAGGAGATCACATACCATGGTCCCTCACGCAATGTGGTTCAACATGACATACATTCAACATGAAATCTCTTCCCAGGGCTCAATGATCACCCAGATGGGACGCTAGGGGAATTGAACAGTTCATTCAATTGAAAATGCATTTGAATGTAAATTGAGCAGTTGTATGAAAGAAATAGTTTTTAATTGTCAGGGGATATGGCTCTCAGTCCCCATTTTGGCCTGTGACCCCTTATTTTAAGTTAGAACGATTGTCACCAACCCAGCGGTCCATCGTATTGTCTCTAAACAGTGTTGTCTCTAAAAGCCTTTGTAACATGGTTTGTCCTTGTAGTATCTAATAGGTCAGCGCTTAGCCGCCTCCCCATGAGTTTATCGACCCCAGCTGGTGTCCAGGGGTGGGGGGGGGGGGGAGAATGCTGACATGTAGTATGCAAGCATGTTGGCAGTTGCTTGTTTCTTTGACAAACTTTATTTCTTTATTGCCCTCCCCACTACCCCTGTTTATCCAACGTGGAGCGTATTCCCACGCTGGGATAAATGTTGGTGGAGAAGCCATTTTAGGAACCTCCTAACCCGGTCTTCATCCATCACAGCAGTTGGCCTTATTAGTCTGTTGGGACGTCGCGTCATGGTCTTATCTTTTTATGTCTTTTTTTTTTTATTTGGACCGACTTATTGGGATACTTCTTTACCTCGTCATTCAAATCTATACATCCTGGGGCCTGATCGCTGACAAAACACGTCTGTTATGTTCTTTGATGAATCTGAATTGGATGATTCCAGCTGTTACCGGCGTTAACTTTACCACGAGATTGTGTGTGTGTGTGTGTGTGTGTGTGTGTGTGTGTGTGTGTGTGTGTGTGTGTGTGTGTGTGTGTGTGTGTGTGTGTGTGTGTGTGTGTGTGTGTGTGTGTGTGTGTGTGTGTGTGTGTGTGTGTGTGTGTGAAGTTTTTCCCTACAGTGATTTCTAAAGCTTTTCTATTTTGACGTAGGATACTGAAAGATTTTGGATTCATTTAGATTTCCGCTGACTCCAGTGGAAATGGGCCCACGTCTAGTGTCTCCTCCTCTTATACACAAACATAAGTAGAACAAGCCTCGTCCCATTCAGCCCTTTGTGAAGATAGCGTGCATGTCTGCATGATATTAACAGCCCTGTGTGTGTGTGTGTTTGTGTGTGCTTTACCTCCCCTCTCCTAAGCCGAACTACCTCCTCCTTACACAGCCATCGCCAGCCCGGATGCGGGGGGCATGCCCGTCATCAACTGTCGCGTGTGCCAGTCACTCATCAACCTGGACGGCAAGCTGCACCAGCACGTGGTGAAGTGCACCGTGTGCAACGAGGCCACGGTAGGCAGGGGGGGTCGGGAGAGAGCTCTAATTATCAGGGAGGGGGTTTGGGTCAGCCTCTCCTAAGCTTCATAAGCGTCGGGTCGTAATGATGGGTGGATATGATTTAATCAATCTCTTTGAATTGTGGCGTTTTGTGTGTCCTTTCTTTCTGTCTGTGTCTTTACTTACTGTCTGTGTCTTTACTTACTGTCTGTGTCTTTACTTACTGTCTGTGTCTTTACTTACTGTCTGTGTCTTTACTTACTGTCTGTGTCTTTACTTACTGTCTGTGTCTTTACTTTCTGTCTGTGTCTTTACTTTCTGTCTGTGTCTTTACTTTCTGTCTGTGTCTTTACTTTCTGTCTGTGTCTTTACTTTCTGTCTGTGTCTTTACTTTCTGTCTGTCTTTACTCTCTGTCTGTGTCTTTACTTTCTGTCCTGTATCTTTACTTTCTGTCTGTGTCTTTACTTTCTGTCTGTCTTTACTCTCTGTCTGTGTCTTTACTTTCTGTCCTGTATCTTTACTTTCTGTCTGTGTCTTTACTTTCTGTCTGTCTTTACTCTCTGTCTGTGTCTTTACTTACTGTCTGTCTCTTTCTGTCTGTCTCTGTCTGTGTCTTTACTTACTGTCTGTCTCTTTCTGTCTGTCTCTTTCTGTCAGTGTCTTTCTTTCTTTTCTCTATTGCTTTCTTTTCTCTCTTGCTTTCGTTAATTCATGCAACCAGTTGCTATATTAGAGATACCGCCTCGATGTTCCCCCTGACGCCGTGACCTGTAGGGGTTGAGGCTGTGGCCGGTCTTTATGATGGAGTGCCCCGATGACATGTTGGCGTAGAGAGAGAGAGACGAATGAAGACCGTGGGGGATTGGCTGTCCTTGTGAGGGCGGAGTGAAGGGCAATTTGTCATCACAAATTCATCGGAGGGGTTTGCCGCTCTCATTAGAGCTGGGCCAGTGCTGACTGATATCCGGCCTCCAACGTCACCCACGTATATAGCCCACCATTATTTGTTACCGGCCCTCAATGCACTGCGCTGTGCTGGGCTCAGACCTTGCCCTGGGGTCCTTAGAGAGATTGTGTTGAACGGGCAATTGAGAATTTATTTTGGGTCTCTCGAGTTTGTGTTATTGTATGTCGTGTAATTGGTGGCATTAGTTTAATAACTAAAATACATATTATAACCGTATGATCTCCACCTAAATGTCCCATAGTATTGCAAAATAAAAAGGTCTCTTTACGCTCCATGGGGTCTTGAGGACAAGCATGCGAATTGCAGCATTTTGAATTACACAATGCAGTCCAGGTAAAGTGTGCTTTGAGCCTCTGACTTGCAAAGATATAAATCGGTGTTCCAGCACTTTCTCTGAATGAGTCACCGTTATGTATCGGGGGGGGGGGGGGGGGGGGGGTTTCTTCTCGTACTAAGAAACGTTTCCCGATGTCCCCTTTATGTGTTGATTTGCTGCAGCCCATCAAAAACCCTCCAACAGGGAAGAAGTATGTGCGGTGTCCCTGCAACTGCCTGCTCATCTGCAAAGACACGTCCCGGAGGATAGGCTGTCCCCGACCCAACTGGTAGGGGGGAAGGAGCCGCCCAGCGCAGCATGCCTCTGGTCTACGCTCACATTACATGATGGGACTGAGTCTACGGCCCACTGATGAAATGCATTTGCAGAATTATGAATTTTAGAAAAACTGGGTGTCGGTGACGAGATTCCTGCCATGCATTTAAACCCCAACCGGTGCACGTGGGTGACTAGTTTCCGATCACCAGTGAGGGTATAGTGGAGCCAGCGTTACAGACGCACTATTCGACTCAATTGTGGGTAGCCATTTTCTTTTTGGTGTCAACAAAGAGAATGAAACTGATTTATTGGAGATTGACGCAATAAATCATACATTTATTTATCTTTAACTCGTATTGCACTTCCATTTCCTTCTGGAGTCCGTCCAATATTGATTGAATGCTTTGATTATTCTCGCTCTAATTTGTTGCTCGGATTCATAAAGTTGCTAAATGCTGAAAAAACAGCAGAGACCAGATCTGCTGAATCGTGTCCATTCTCAGGTTGTGGTTCATCGTTGTTTTTGAGGGGGTGGAACGGCACATTAGCATCACTTAGTTGGCATGACAACGCTGTGCTGTGCTGTGCCCCGTCCCACAGCAGACGCATCATCAACCTCAGCCCGGTGATGGTGATCCCCGAGGAGCAGCCGGCCCAGCCCGCCCTGCCCGCCCAGCCAGAGGGGCTCCGGGTGGTCTGTGGGCACTGCGGCAGCACCTTCCTGGTATGAACACATGAACACAAGACACAACACCTTCCTGGTATGAACACATGAACACAAGACAACACCTTCCTGGTATGAACACATGATCACAAGACACAACACCTTCTTGGTATGAACACATGATCACAAGACACAACACCTTCCTGGTATGAACACATGAACACAAGACAACACCTTCCTGGTATGAACACATGAACACAAGACACAACACCTTCCTAGTATGAACACATGAACACCCGCCATAACACACAACACCTTCCTAGTTAACTCCCAAATTAGTTTAGATTTAATGAAAGGCATTACATTCCCACTGACTAGACTAAACAGGCCAATAATAAGAATAAAACATCATTCTATTCTGTGCTTATCCCCTGTCTTTAGACCAATACTTCTCCCACTGTGGCTGCTCTGACGTACATTCAGTCTCTCTAGGCGAGACGTGTCTGTTCATTTTAAACGTGTTTCATCCCCCACACTGTCCCGCGCTGTGGCCCCTGTAGGGCAGCGAGGACGCCAGGTCTTCCCAGCCTCTGGCCCCCCTCCCCACTGACGGCTCCCCCCCAGCCCAGCAACAGGTTGAGACGGCTGGTCGCTCCCCCCCCCAACCCCCCCCCCCCCCTAACACCCCTTAACCATAGACTAGTGGTGCCTCAATCCACCTGCGCGCCTCTCCTGTCCTTACTTACACTGTTGCAAACGGGCTACTCTTCCGCCTACGTCTTGTTTCAAAGAGGGTTTGTTTGGTTCAAAGACCTCGCAGTGTGGCTGAGAGATCTGTAGAAGCGTTCAAGAAACCTTGGTGAAATGCGGTTCGCCAGTTCCATTGATGCATTTTAACGGGGTACAAAATCGACCGTTGAATTTGGCAGTAAGATGTTGTTTCATGTAAACCCTACAAAATGCCAACTGTGAAAAGCCACATGTTGCACCGATGTAACAAGGACATGTTGATTTAGATTTAGTGCTATGTTATTAACACCACAATTCTAACATCAGAAGTCCCGGTAGTGCACTGTGAACGCTAACCGTAGCAAGCGTAGTGGCGTGGACTGTTGTTTGTGTGTTCCTGTTACGCACCAGTCGGCTAACACCTTTGACACTATGCATTGACGCTCCCATAACATTCAACTCGCATCTCATCGCATTAATGCTTTACTCAATGCCTACCATTGGCCCAGGTTTAAACCTTCTGATTTCAAAGAAGGGATGTCCCACAATGACTGGTGTTTACATGAGGGGGTTGACGAGGACCCCTACAGACCTCCTTCCACCGGAGCATTAAGGGAGATAATCATGGAACTCTGCCTGAAATTCAGGACTCATGCCGTGTGATTATCGGCATGAGAATCAGCTGGATTAATTTCTGGTGAGTTCCTTGTTTAACTTGGCGCATTCTGTCTTTGTTTGCTTTGTTTGTTTGTTGTCCTTACAGTGGATGGAGCTCCGGTTTAATACGCTAGCCAAGTGCCCACACTGCAAAAAAATGTGAGTACATCAACGCTGCTGTAGTACAGACAGTGTAACCTGGTATCTGTCATCATAAACTGTGTACACGCGGAACAGCGGTCTTTCTGGACCAATTCAAAATGACCTACTTCATTCAAAACAAAGTATTTTTCCGTTGTCAGATTATGCCTGATTTTAGGCTGCAGCTATCATTCTGTCTGATGAAATGACATTCACATAACACAAATATTTAGTAAGGAACGCCCTAAGTAGTGTAGGATTGTAGGCCTAATTCGACCAAGTTTGCTACGAAAGTATAAGCCAGCTGCTAATGTTTCTAAACCTCATCACTGTGCATTGTGTGTGTGTGTCGGGTGTTTGTGTGGAGGCTAATCCAGACGTGTGATGGGCATTAGTGATCCAGGGCTAACTGTGGCCTCACCACGCGACTGGGCCAGTTATGAGAGAGCACTGGAAGAAGTGTGGGAGGAGAGGAATAAATGAGACGCAGTGAGGCAGTGCCATCAGATGGGCTGTCACATGGTCTTGAGATCTAGCAGGGATTTAGCTCAAGACCCCCCCCCCCCGCCCCCCCCCGCGCCTCTTCATTCCCTCTCACCGAGCATGAGAAGATGTACTGAGACAGAATCTCTTTACATCTTCTGATTCCTCTTTGTTCTGATGAAATCAGAGGCGGCCTCCCCAGTCAATCTGGGACCTGCGTGCTCGTCTGTGGATTCATGTCCACAGACGTTCTACATCTCTGTTATGTTGAACACTTCATCAATTCGATTTATTCATGAGTCATGATGTATTCACCCCTTGAGATTGCATGTCACCCTGCTATCTGACCTCTTTCTTCCCCAGAGTGACATGACGCATATCAAAATGATAATAAGATAATAATGTTATTATTACTACTATTCGACCTCATGAGTCAAGCTGGATCTGAAATAAAGAGAGAGGCTTATCATTTGACCATCGGTAAGATGTGGGAGCACGTATAACCCGCAGAGATAGAAGGCAGGCTCAGTAGAGATGTGGCTGCAAGGAATAGAAGTGGAGGGTGTGCAGAAACAAGGGGATGTTACCCCCCCCCCCCCCCCCCTCCCCTACCCTTGAGCCAGAGAAATACCAGTGATTCCTGAAGTCTGAGCCTGGTCACATGAGAGCCCTGCAGGGGTGCTTGGGCAGGAAGAGAGCGCCATATTGTTTCTTTATTAATAATATATAATCCTGAATAACATTCCTTGCAACTCTCCTGCAGTTGGATGTAGTTTCTGGAACGGTGTGGGTGGGGGGTAGAGAGAGAGAGAGAGAGAGAGAGAGAGAGAGAGAGAGAGAGAGAGAGAGAGAGAGAGAGAGAGAGAGAGAGAGAGAGAGAGAGAGAGAGAGAGAGAGAGAGAGAGAGAGAGAGAGAGAGAGAGAGAGAGAGAGAGAGAGAGAGAGAGAGAGAGAGAGAGAGAGAGAGAGAGAGAGAGAGAGAGAGAGAGAGAGAGAGAGAGAGAGAGAGAGAGAGAGAGAGAGAGAGAGAGAGAGAGAGAGAGCTGGAGTTAAATGGGATATGTAAACGTGTTGGGGCCCCTGTGGCGATGGGAAACGAGGCGATCATGTGACTGATCCCTGGGAGCTTTCATCTGTGAACTGAGAAGGGGAAAATAAGAGCGGTGGTGGTTGAGACGTCCTCACCCCACACAACTCAATCTGGATGAGCTCGAGGAGCTAAACTTCCTTCATATCGTGTTAAAGGGATTGATCACCTGTCTGAATAAAGCATTCAGGGCTACATGTCGTTATTTAGTGATATTTGAAATGCTGCTCGTCTTGTTTGAGTCTAAAAGGCATCCGTATAAGAATCAATAGAAAACTGCCTTTCCATCTGCAGTTGACATAATCGAATGGATTAATAGAGTGACTGATTGATATTGTAGAGAAGATTGGTGAGACAAAGGTGATCTATGACCTTTTTAGTTGGTTAGTTTGGGCAGGACAGTGTGTTGGCCTGGCTGTTGGACCACCCACCTGTTCTTTGACGAATGAACTGAATAAGTTAACGGGACGTGTTCTCCATGGATCCCTTTGCGGAAGGTGCTGCACCATGGGACCAACTCCCAAGCACTCCACTGATGCAGTATTATGCCACCACACAGTCTCTCGGTGGAAGGACCGCTGTGTGGCGACGGGGAGAACGGGACCGAGTCTCCAACGGGTTTGATCCCGGGACCTCCTGACCGGGTGGCAGCCGTGCCTACCACCGTGCCCCCCTCAAACATTCCTGAATCAATCCCACGCCAAATCAGTGGCTTAATGTACAGTATTACATTGGGATAGCCACCTGGTCTAGACACAATAGCTGAATCATTATCATGTCTTTTATTCCCCAAAGTCAAAGTAGCTCATTCTTAAATTCCTGGCGGCGGAGGAGATGAGAGTACTAGTTTTGACATTCCAGAGACAGTCACTGAAGAGATGGGAATTGTAGTTTTGACTATCGGAACCTCAGTGTTTTCCAAACCTCTTTGCCAGCGTCGTGTTTCTCAGTATGTCTTCATCTGTGTTACTGTGAATAAGACATGCAAATATTGCCATATTGCTAATACGCCTTTGAACCTTTTCCTCCCCCCCTCTGTGCGCAGATCGTCGGTTGGCAGTGCACTCCCTAGGAGGCGCTGTTGTGCGTACATCACAGTAGGAATGATCTGCATCTTCGTCGGAGTGGGGCTCACAGTGAGTGCTTTTATATTCCCCGTTTCCTTTTAAAAATGTGTTTCATCATCGAAAGAGATAACGACTGAATTATTAAAACATGACCGTTTATGTGCATTTGGAAATTAGGATGAATGTATAATTTATTGATTTCACTGCTGAAACGCCTGCAGTTTAAATTTGGCCCATTTACAAATTCGGCATAGAAATGTATAATTCTTTCTTTCCTACAATCATATGATCTTACTAATCCCTTCGTAATTTCACAATAGGGTCTTGGGAGCTTTTTCCTCTGTGTTAATGGTCTGCCCCTGCCTAGTTGGTTTACATGCTACCTTGGTTTTTGTAAAAGTTTTAAAAGTAGTCTGCACGAGGAACCTCGGTTTTGGATTGGGGAAGTGACTACTTCACAATGTCACTCACTAAGGCTACATTTAAATACTATTTGCGTGAATGTGTGTGTTTCAACAGGTGGGCACCAGAGACTTTGCCAGTCGCTATAATGCGGTGTACGTTTCCTGGGCGGTGGCTTACCTGATCGGTCTCATCTGTCTGGTACGGGCATGCTATTGGGGGGCCATCAAAGTCAGCTATCCAGAGAACAGCTTTGCCTAGAATGGTGCCACACGAAACCCCTGGCTTGGCACAGCCCTGCATGAATGGAATATTACGCCACTTTTCATTATTTTTGTGCTTCTTTTTGTTTCAGATATGAATGGGAGTGTTTGTTACACAGAGCAGAACGTGTGTCGTTCTGAAGTGTGTGGGTGTCTGTCTATTATAGGGTGCATGTTGTACATTGTGTTTTTATGAAATTTGCTGAACGTTTATGTTGGTCAGTCTCCTCCTACTAGTTTCCATTGTTGATGAAACTTGCATATATCTTCCAAGGTGCAGGGGCAATGAGCCGAATGGGAACACATAGGCCTATGAGATGAGTCAGAAAGTGGGATTTAAATCTCTTTTTGTCTATCCTTGTCACTCGACATTGTAAATGGATCCCTTGCTGAGCCCAGATATTTAGTTTTCAATCCAGTTGGACTTGATGTCTCTCTCTCGCTCTCTCTCTCTGTCTCTGAACTTTCATATTTTGATAAGCACTCCTCCGTCTTCACTTGGTGATACCCATTCAACATGTAGTCTTTCATTCGCAGACCAAAACAAGACGATGAACTCCTAAGAAATATGTGCCCATTGCACTGCGATTCATATGCAATAGTACGTGTTGTTTTGCTGCTAGCTAAAATCGTGGCTTTCGGAAGCTGCATGTTCATATAGTGTATTTTAACCATCTACTTCAGCCTTTAAAGGCTGACAACACATTATAAGTCTTTGATTTTAACTCTCGATGTGAGCAACTTTTAAACAAATTGTACTTAAAAATACCTGTGCGTGCCAATGTTGCTGCCCAGTATTAGACAATGAGTGTTTTTGTGTGTGTGTGTGTGTTATGGCTTGTTTGCCATGCCAGTTGAGAATTTATACTTCATTTTTAGTTTTTCACTTAATTTAAGTTGCTTGGAGGAGATCATTTTTTAATCGTTGATTTTAAATACGTGGTCAATCCCATCTGCAGTATGAATCCGTTCGCCACCTCAGTATTTATTTTTTGTTTTTTGTTTTGTTTTACAAGGTTGCTAAAGCCTTGAGATTTGATTGTGTTTTTAGCCTTTAGCTCCTTCTACCTGTGATTTTAGAATGTAAGCCTTCTCCCTCCTTGAGCTGGTTGCCAACTGAGTCATGTCCTAGCTAGCATCGCTATAGGCTAACAACATTGTGTCTTTTGAACAACGGACACAGTCCAAACTTCTAACCATGTTCTGAATGTGATGATGATGGTGATGATGCTGTATCAGAAAGTATTACTAATAACGAAAATAATACTTTGAACCAGGTTCAAATTCAATAGATAGAACACGGTAGCGTGAGTGGAATGAAAAAGATGGCTCTCTGGTCTTTTTAAAAATGATAATTTATCAATAAAATGGAGGAAAAACTATTCCAATGTCTGTTTGTTTTATTTTGTTTGTAGAATAGTAAGTCATATTTTGGGGACCCACCCCACAAAATATTAATTATTAAAATCGTACCCTTGCACTTGAAATGAACTGTTAAGTAACCTTATATCTGTCAAATATAGGATGTACATTTAAGCCTATCTTATATTTATTCTCTTGAAAATGAAAGCCTAACTTCTTCCTTGATAACAAGATGTGTCCTTGACAAGTGAGAAAGTCCGAAGAGGTAATGGAGTCGCAGGGAAGTTCATGTTTCTCTCTGCCTGCCTCGGATCCATGGGAGTTATATTAGACCTGGAGGGGAATCATATTCTTAACTAGCTATTAAGAAACACTGTTCCCTGGAGTTTGATTTCATTGGATCATTGACATCGATCATTGACATACAATCTTTGCGTTTTATCATTTTAATGAAGAGGATGGGATGAGGTAATTGCCCAGGGAATGAGGTTTTAATTGATGGATGTATTTTGACTGAGGATGATTCACTTTAATAGCGGAAATAGAAATTCAATAGCAATATTGCGTCGCATAGTAATGAAATGTTGGCCTACTTTATGTATTGAATTCAATATCAAGAGGAGCTTGGATGTGGAAACCTAATATTCATTTGAATTGTCATTGAGTTGGCCTATCCCTGATTCAAACAGTTGATGTAATTTGTGATATTTTTATAAGGAGGATGAGAATTACGGTTGAAACAGTTTTGAGTAGGCCAATGAATTTCTGACATTGTAGATCTAGTTATATCCACATGGTGTCGCCCTTTGTATGTGTTTGATTAAAAGAAGCTATTTCCAAAATAAGAAATAATGAAGAAAAAGTACATAGCAAGTCACAGATCAAATACAAACAATAGATTATCTTTATTAATGACAGTGGTAAGACAGTAGCTTTACAACGGAATGAAGACTAACTTGATGTCTCCAGGACTGCTACGATCGACTATTATACTATTCCCTCTCCCTCTCTATCCAACACACTCTCACCCACACACATATGCAATCTCTCTCTCTCTGAACATCAATACGCCATACTATTGGACACTCAATGATTGTAATTTTCAGACAAACTATTCAGGACGCTGAACGTCAAAGCCAAGGTGTCGATGCTGCTAACGTGACTGCAAACACAGTGAAGATGTCAGGTCCTACAGACTCCGACCTGCTTTGAAGAAGTCATTGCTTCAGAATCTTAACTTCCTCTAGGCTGTAATCATAGACTGTAAAGGTTGCACTCTATGATTGTTATAATAGACGATCGCACAGAGGCTCTAAGAAGTAAAAATCGGCTACTAATACTATTCACCAAGACCACACAAAGTGTTTGTGTGTGTGTGCGTGTGTGTTTGTGTGCATCGTCAGCGTTGGCTGCTGTAGTGTTGGGGAGGGGTGAGTTTCCTGATGCCGATGGTACAACAGTAGATCGTGTGGTTTCATCTCGATCCAAAATGGCGCCTGACCAGGTGCTGTGGTACTGGTTCCACATTCAGTTGTTGTTGATGACCCACCAGGAGGCTGTGGAGGCGGGAAACCAACAAAAGGCGGGAATGGAAGTGGAGGAACAAGAAACCACGGAGGCTTAACAATGCAGCCAATCAGATTGAGACATTGAGCAACTGCCCTCTGCCTCAGTCAATGCCCCTCATTGTGTGTGTGTGTGTGTGTGTGTGTGTGTGTGTGTGTGTGTGTGTGTGTGTGTGTGTGTGTGTGTGTGTGTGTGTGTGTGTGTGTGTGTGTGTGTGTGTGTGTGTGTGTGTGTGTGGTGGTTGTGTGTGTGATGTCCAAATGCATTGCTCAGGATCAATCCTGCCGTTGTAGGTGGTTACATAGAAATGATTGCAACAGTAATTCTAGAGAAAGTGAGGAAAGGTCAATTTATTGATTGTTTCTCTAAATAAAAAGACCCAAATCCATTCTACAAAGGGTATCAAAAGGGGGCTACAGTACTTGGTTTCAGAGTAAGAGCAGACGATTAGTTTGGAATAAGAAGGGTTTGGGAAGGGTTGAGCAGCGTAAAAGGTGTGCTGTTTAGAGGTTTTATTGGGGAGAATGTCCACCATAGAGTGCAATGACTAGGGTGATCTCGCCCCATGGCAATGCATTGGACTCCCAATGTCCGCTGCCCAACCTGTGTCCCAATCCATGAAGACCCCTTACCGGTTACCTGCTGCTTACTGAAATGTATCGTCGTTCAGTGTAGTGACGCTGACAGATGGTGACCTACCAGGAACCAACATGGTGGTCATCATCTCAGGGGTCTCCAGGAAGTCCACGTTCCCCCGCTGGAAGCTCTTGCTGTAGTTTGTCTGCAGGTGACTGGGCGGAAGAAGAGGACAGAGAGAGAGAGAGAGGATCACTTCCACTTCCCTGTGCACAGTGGAAGGTCCACACAGACAGCCGATCACGCAGACCAGCAACTGCCTGTAGTTTGTCCGCAGGTCAAACGGACGGAGAAAATCAATTCCACTTTCAGCCCCTATTCATGAGTCTCTTACAACAGGTCTGCTGCAGACAGAGTATGCAGTAGACCTGATCACACTACCCCCCCCCCCCCCTCCCCCGCCCCCCGAACCCCAGAATGATGAGTGAATAACGTGAACGGTACACCGGGTGCTGCGAGGCCGCCATACTTACTTCTTCCACACGTTGTTGTGTTCCCAGAACTCGTAGAGGATGAAGCGTGATTCATTCGCCAGCCGCTGAACTGCGATGCTGCCAAAAGCAAAGTTAAGCACTCACTAATTATCCCTGAATGCTACTCGCTTTGCACAAATTATGTCTGTTTTAACTCGCCGGGGTTGTCTCCTTGTTGTTTTGAACGGCAATTTCGAGTGTGATTCAAACGTTAGAGGGACATTTAACATCGGCGGCAACATTGGACTTATCAATATGACGTGTTGGAGCCCACTGGCCTTAAGATAGGGTTTAAAACTGCCTCATTATCGGCATGAAGAAGGATCCTCTGTGAATGAACGGCCAGCATAAAGACAGCACTGGTGGCTGAACCGGTCAGGAGAAGACTTGTGAATGTCAGACAGAGCTGAGGGCTGTGGCGTGTCGCCTGAAGAAGCACCAACACTAATGTGTGAACTGATTCACGGGCTGCAGCTCGCCCAGGGTGAGGGGCAAGCCAGTTATATTATGAGAGGAAATAGAAAATATGGTTTAGTCTAGATTATTCTGGGTCTGAAACAAGGTTGGATATGAGACAGTAGCATCACTCATAAGACCTCATTGTATTGATTGCATTAAATGTTATGGCTGTTAAACATTGACCCTGTTTTTAGCCTTTCATATCTACAGAGTGTAAGCCCGGTCCTAAACGCCTCTCTGTTGTCTGATGTGTTAGCTGTTCCACAAAGCTATTGGCTAGAGGTTTGTATTGCGGATGAATCTCATAATAACACACTCCAAGAATGGGTTTAAATTTTGGTCCTAAACCAAAAAGCAGTGACTATAGGATAAAGATGTTTATGAAGTGGGAGTTTCATTGAGCTCAAGATGTTCTTTGATAGAGTGACATAAATAGTCCTCCTAGAAAGGTGAGCATCACAGGTGTGTTGTGTGCGTGTGTTGTGTGAGGGGCGGGGCTGGACTGACTGCAGGCAGCCCGTCTGGGAGCAGGCGCTCTCCATGTACTGTCTGAGGGCCAGGCGGAACTCCTCCTGCTCCTCCTCCAGCACCGACAGCTGCCGCTGGACCATCAGGATGTGCTGCGGACACACACACACGCACGCACACACACGCACGCACACACAGGGGGGAGAGAGAGTGAGAGAGAGAGAGGGAGAGAGAGAGGGAGAGAGAGAGAGAGAGAGAGAGAGAGAGAGAGAGAGAGAGAGAGAGGGAGAGAGAGGGAGGGAGACAGAGAGAGAGAGACAGACAGAGTGACAGGCAGAGAGAACCAACCGATTTGTTGGTGCTTTCTAGGACCTCCTCCTCCATTGGCTCCAGACGGATCTCCTGCAAGACGAGACAGGTGGAGAGAGAGAGAGAGAGAGAGAGAGAGAGAGAGAGAGAGAGAGAGAGAGAGAGAGAGAGAGAGAAGAGAGAAAGAGAGAGAATTAGGGGACCCTTTAAAATAAACCATCTACTGTAGCCACAGGCACTGAGACAATTCAAGATCTTGCTGCTCTGCTTGTACACCCAAAATACACACTTGGATGACATGTTTTGCTTACATAACTTTGGGGCCCTGCAAGAAGACACAAAAGAAGATACTAAGATATATATTGTATTTTGAAGAAAGGGTACGTTTCAGTGTTTGGATTATGTGAATATATTACAGTAATTATAGGTATGGATTAAATTGCGGAAATAAGTGAGAAGGCAATTCAAATGATTCATCTGGTCTATTCAGTTTGAATAGCAGATGATTCATGCCGTTTATTAGTTCATTCCCTTCAATATAATGTCCTGCAACAACGAACAAGCATTTCAACCATTTTTAGCATCAATTTGTCGCTCAAAAGGTGCAGTCTGCAGTATTTAGTCGCATCTCGTGGAACACACTTTGCTGGAATTTAATATTTAGTATGTCATAGTATGAAAATAGCATGTTTTGATACGTGAATAATCCCATAAAAATAAGAATGGTGTTCTCTTTACATTAGAAAGTGCCCTCTATAGCTACACAAGGAGGGGGTTCTCTTCCACAGAGCCCGCTATGTGGCACCGCCGTGTTTCTATAGTCCAGAGTGGACCAACAGCTCTAGAAAGAAGGTGTTTTTAATCCGATTAAGTATAAATTAAAGTGTAACTGAAGCCCCCGTTCAGCTTGAATTCACTGAAAACACGTTCAGATAATAACAATGCGATATGATATGTGGAATGCGGCCACACCGCAGTGTTATACTATAGTGTCAGAAAGGCTTAACCCTCTCTCGGACGCAGACATAAATTCAACCGCTGCCTGGACAGAGCTCCTCACACACACACACACGCACGCACGCACACACACACACACACACACACACACACACACACACACACACACACACACACACACACACACACACACACACACACACACACACACACACACACACACACACACACACACCCTCAGGTCCTTAACAAACCATGTCATCAGAGTCAAACTGTGACTCATGGCTTCACTAAATACAACCTTCTGAGCGTCTTAAAAACATAACGCTTTTACTTCTAAAACCAGAAGTATTCAAGTAAGAATTATTATTATTATTATTTATTTATTTATTTTTTGGTTTTTTATTGGTCGTCATGAAAAAATAACATAAGGGGTAACACTGTTGTTTTTTATTGGTCGTCATGAAAAAAACCATAAGGGGTAACACTTGTTTTTTATTGGTCGTCATGAAAAAAACCATAAGGGGTAACACTGTTGTCTTTGTCAAATAAAACATAAGGAGTAACACTGTTGTTTTTATTGGTCGTCATGAAAAAAACCATAAGGACATAAGTAACACAGTTGTTTTTTATTGGTCGTCATGAAAAAAAACATAAGGGGTAACACTGTCGTTTTTTATTGGTCGTCATGAAAAAAAACATAAGGGGTAACACTGTCGTTTTTTATTGGTCGTCATGAAAAAAAACATAAGGGGTAACACTGTGGTTTTTTATTGGTCGACATTAAAAAACATAAGGGGTAACACTGTCGTTTTTTATTGGTCGTCAGGAAAAAAAACATGAGGGGTAACACTGTTGTTTTTATTGGTCGTCATGAAAAAAACATAAGGGGTAACACTGTGTTTTTTTATTGGTCGACATGAAAAAAAACATAAGGGGTAACACTGTCGTTTTTTATTGGTCGTCATGAAAAAAAACATAAGGGGTAACACTGTTGTTTTTATTGGTCGTCATGAAAAAAAACATAAGGGGTAACACTGTTGTTTTTTATTGGTCGTCATGAAAAAAACCATAAGGGGTAACACTGTTGTCTTTGTCAAATAAAACATAAGGAGTAACACTGTTGTTTTATTGGTCGTCATGAAAAAAAACATAAGGGGTAACACTGTTGTTTTTTATTGGTCGTCATGAAAAAAACATAAGGGGTAACACTGTTGTTTTACTTTGGTCGTCATGAAAAAAAACATAAGGGGTAACACTGATGTTTTTTATTGGTCGTCATGAAAAAAAACATAAGGGGTAACACTGTCGTTTTTTATTGGTCGTCATGAAAAACAACATAAGGGGTAACACTGTTGTTTTTATTGGTCGTCATGAAAAAAAACATAAGGGGTAACACTGTTGTTTTTTATTGGTCGTCATGAAAAAAACCATAAGGGGTAACACTGTTGTCTTTGTCAAATAAAACATAAGGAGTAACACTGTTGTTTTATTGGTCGTCATGAAAAAAACCATAAGGACATAAGTAACACTGTTGTTTTTTATTGGTCGTCATGAAAAAAACATAAGGGGTAACACTGTTGTTTTACTTTGTCGTCATGAAAAAAAACATAAGGGGTAACACTGATGTTTTTTATTGGTCGTCATGAAAAAAAACATAAGGGGTAACACTGTGGTTTTTTATTGGTCGTCATGAAAAAATAACATAAGGGGTAACACTGTGGTTTTTTATTGGTCGTCATGAAAAAAAAACATAAGGGGTAACACTGTGGTTTTTTATTGGTCGTCATGAAAAAAAACATAAGGGGTAACACTGTCGTTTTTTATTGGTCGTCATGAAAAAAAACATAAGGGGTAACACTGTTGTTTTTATTGGTCGTCATGAAAAAAAACGTAAGGGGTAACACTGTTGTTTTTTATTGGTCGTCATGAAAAAAAACATAAGGGGTAACACTGTTGTTTTTTATTGGTCGTCATGAAAAAAACATAAGGGGTAACACTATTGTCTTTGTCAAATAAAACATAAGGGGTAACACTGTCGTTTTTTATTGGTCGTCATGAATTTATTTAGGATTCATAAAGGGCTTTCTTATCTTATCTACTGTATATACAGTGCATTCTACACATTTACCTCTGCCTGTATATTCGATAGTGTGTGTGTGTGTGTGTGTGTGTGTGTGTGTGTGTGTGTGTGTGTGTGTGTGTGTGTGTGTTTCGGGTGTGTGAGAGTGTTTTTTTGTGTGGTGTGTGTGTCGAATGTGTGAGTGTGTGTGTGTGTGTGTCGGGTGTGTGTGTTATTGAGTGAGTGTGTGTGTGTGTGTGTGTGTGTGTGTGTGTGTGTGTGTGTGTGTGTGTGTGTGTGTGTGTGTGTGTGTGTGTGTGTGTGTGTGTGTGTGTGTGTGTGTGTGTGTGTGTTCATCATCCTCCGATGTTACCTTCTTTTCGAGACGGTCGATAAGCTTCTGAAGTCTGTTCACCTGAGTCAACCATTGGCTGTCTTCCTCATACACACCTGGAGAGAGGAATACCTTAGGTCAGTGTGTTGAGTACCATGTGATTTCATGCCCTCAACCCCCTGAGTGTTTACCTTGTCTTCTTCCCACTATTTTGCTGCCTTAAAATATGCAATACATTGTCATTGCCATGTCAAAAGTAATTTTCCACACTGTTTGTCAATACAGTATTCCAATCCTGAATCTCCTATATATACTGTCTACACTGCCACCAACTCACAGTTGGAAGGACACAGCTCTGATGAATAGGGTTACCGATACTATTTGT
>NC_082403.1:13133563-13136063 GCF_031168955.1 Gadus macrocephalus
GTTTCACTGAGACCTTTGCTTTCTAGGTTGTGAGATTGTATCTCTTCCCATAAAAAAGAAAAAAACATCTTACGAAAACATTAAACAATAACCACATTCTCCAACCTTGCTGGTCCATAAACAATAGAGTAGGAGGTCTGTGGGGAATTTCCGAGGTATTTTAAGATTGAGGGGGAGGGGAGGTCTCATCAAAAGCTAATTTTGGGGAGCATTCTTTGTCGGCATATTGCATAAAGGAGGAGACGTCAGCTGGCATTAGCTGCGAGGAACTGATAGTTTAGCTTTTAATCAAATCACCGAGACCTTCGGATGTTGCTCAGTTTTTACCGTGTTTACAGGGCCAACACAGACACACACACACACACACACACACGCACACACACACACACACACACACACACACACACACACACACACACACACACACACACACACACACACACACACATACACACACAAACACACACACACACACACACACACACACACACACACACACACACACACACACACACACACACACACACACACACACACAAACACACACACACACACACACACACACACACACACACAGATGAATACTCACCTTCACGCACATTACCGCAAAACAAGTGAGTCACCAACATTAACAAACCAAATTCACTGAAGGCATTGCAAAGGCTTTCAGAAAAATTACTCACATCTTCACACACAACACACACACACACACACACACACACACACACACACACACACACACACACACACACACACACACACACACACACACACACACACACACACACACACACACACACACACACACACACACAAACACACACACACCCAAGAGCCACTTCAGGTGAGGCCTGTAGTGCTACACTCATTAGCAAACACTCCACTGGTAGAAACAGAACGTTAGCACTTGTTAGAGCTGCTATTTTGTCTCAGGTGACTATTTCTAGTCTTCCTGCAAGAGAAATCATATTACTCAGAGTAATTTAAAGAAAATACCAGCTTCATCATAATATGTTGGTTTCTGTGTATGTATGTATGTATGTATGTATGTATGTATGTATGTATGTATGTATGTATGTATGTATGTATGTATGTATGTATGTATGTATGTATGTATGTATGTGTGTGTGCGTGTGTGTGTACATGCGGGCATACATGTGTGTGTTTATGTGTGCATGCATGTGTGTGCATGAGTCTGTCTGCATGTGCGACTGCGTGTGAGTTAAGCCTCATACACGGATATGAGGTACCATAGGAACGTAACACACGTACTTCTCCTGGCGAGTTTGCTCGGCGGTGGTTTCCATGGCACACTCCAGGGAACTCTGCAGGGAATGGAGCTGATTGGCTGTCTCCTTGAGCAGGAAGCGTGTCACAAACTGCTCCAGATGGGTGGAGTTCTGATACTCCTGTCCAATGGAAAGAAAGCGGCAGGTTTAGAAAAAAAGATGAAGTCAGAAGAACGTATTGGTCATAATATTTGTATTATTAGTAGGAGTAGAAGTAGTAATGTGGGATGGGTAATGTTGGAGGACAACCAAAGAACAACGTTTTTTGGTTGTCCTCCACCAAGTATCCACAATTACTCCTTATTAAAAGAAGAGGAGAAACGAGAAGAGGAGAGAGAAGGAGAGGAGAGAGAAGGAGAGAGTAGGAGAGGAGAGAAGGAGAGGAGAGAGTAGGAGAGGAGAGAGTAGGAGAGGAGAGTTGGAGAGCAGAGAATAAAGCATTGGAGATCAGAGAGGAACAGAGAGGGGAGGTGAGCTAAGGAGAGGTGAGTGGAGAAATCACCCACTCATTGGCTGCCAGAAGCCTTGTCAGAGGCAGAGGCTCTCCTCATCCCCTCATCTAACCTGCCTGCCCGGCTGAACAGCAGGTTCAGGCTGCCACTGACCATGACAAGACCCTGCAGAGACTTTTTATCACGGCTGCTCGGTAGACATCAGCATGACATGGAGGGGGAATTACCTGGATCATTGACTAAAGCATTTCATGGTCTGAGTCTGTCTGTCTGTCTATTCATCCATCCATCCATCCCCAAACACATAAGGGTGAGCATCCTAAACATTGACCTATGCATCCTAGATTTAAACTGTGAGCACTCCCTCCGCCGCCGCCGCCGCACCTATGGATAGTACGCCATCACACACATGCACACACAAATGCACAAAAACATAGACAAACATCTATATCTATCAGGCTCTCCCTTTGATTTTCACTCTCCCTTCCTCTCCCCCCTTTTCACTATCCCTCGCCTAATGATGTTGCAGTGAAGAGTGAGGTTATGCATCCACAAGAGATCACCTCTCCCACTCTCATTCTCCTCTCTCTCGCTCTCTCCATCTCCCTTCTCCACAATGTAGAATGCATCATTAGACTCGTCACATCAATGCAGCCACCCTCCTACTAGTCTCCACACACACACACACACACACACACACACACACACACACACACACACACACACACACACACACACACACACACACACACACACACA
>NC_082403.1:13138563-13216421 GCF_031168955.1 Gadus macrocephalus
GCACGACGAAGGGTAAGATGGTGGAGGGTAGGTTGATGGAGGCTACAGCTCTGACGCCCCCCCCCCCCCCCCCCCCCCCCCCCCGCACGCTTTATCTGCCACTCTGGTTCCTGAGTGGCAGCTCCTCTGTGGGGCGGCGGCTCTGCCCTTGTCGAGGATGCCACGGCTTCAGAGGACCGCCTCTGCACACGTCTCTGCCACAAGTTCCCTCTCTTCTTTGCCCTCCCTGTTCTCTTTAAACATGGCGCCCCTTCCTTGCTCTTGAGTGTCAGGTACTCCCTTATCAGTTTGAAAGGTTGGGTTTTCCATGCACTCCACGAAAACTCTTGTATCTACTGGTTTAATTCAAATAGGCACAGATTTGACCTATGGTCAGAGATTTACAGAGTACACATGGGTAACATTTTTCTCAACACATTAATATGAATTAATTTATGATTTATGATTCAGAAACCAGAGAATTTGGTTTCTGGCCCTGTGGTTCTGCAACCCGGTATAGTGATGACTCCTAATCTTTGTCCTAAATGTGTTCTGTACGAGCTGCATTTGGGCACTACAGTTTATTTTAAACTTTACGTTTGGAAAAATATACTCTGACTTGTATCCAAGTCATTGCATAAGTGACTGTTAAATGTAGCGTGAGTGATATTTATTCATGGACCTCTGGGCTTTGCGGTGGCAAACAGATGCTACGATAAGTCACGTGAGCCATGGTGAACGTGTCCATATTTGCACTCTGGAGGAGTAGCGCTGATGAGTGAACTGCTTGACTCGCACACAGCAGCTCTCAGTGAGCTGAGAGCAGAGGGCTGTGCCTTCACCGGGGACACACTGAAGTCTGAATTCAATCGTTTCTGCGCTCGATAAAACACACACAATGAGAACCTCAAGGGATTGGAAGGAGGAGGGAGGCAGGGGGGAGGCCAGCAGATGTATCACTTAATATCTTTTGAAGATATTTTGAGAACAATTGGAAGAAAAACGTTTTTTTCACGATTTGTAAGAAAAATGATTTGTTTTGAACGACGAGGTGTCGTCGTTCATCTCTGTCTTACTACTGTTTTCTCACTCTTATTCCCTCCTCTTGTCACTTATCCTGTCAATTCTCTCGTCACTTCTCTGTCAGCCAACTGTCTCATCCATTCCCTGTTCTTTTCCCTCTGTTTCCCAGTTCACCATGGGATCCCACGAGGCTAGACCACAAACTAGACCTCGGTTCTTCTAGAATTCTCTAGAGACTCTAGACTCAAGGGGGTCGGGTGTTAGTCTCTCATCTCATCAAGGTTCTGGCTTCAATCTCCCTCTCCGCAGTCGACCTCTAGGCAATATAATTTTGCATATGAAATCAATCCAGAAATATATAAATGAGTCAATATAGTTAAATAAATAATAAGTAGGTTTTGATTTATTGTGACTATCAAAGGACAACTTTATTGATGAAAGGGATTTTATTCATTATTCCACATGTATTTCCAAGCCCTTTCTATTCCCATCAACAGCAGAACTGTCCATTGAGAAGCCACTAAACGTCTGGCAGATGTAAGCACCGCGGCTACATGGCGTGTCTTATAACACATCCATGGTGCTACCGTGTCTCCGGGCGCTTCTAGCGCTGCAGCAGATTTGGACCAGAAACCCATTTGACACCTTTTGAATCAGGACATCCAGCCCTCTTCTGACGGTGTGATGGCAGGCTGGGCTCACAAGGCCGCTGTTAAATTCAGCGCCGACTTTCGGCTGCACACATGTTGAATAATTGTACTACAAGCCAGCCCTGGAATGCCATGTAATGCCCTCACCAGGTCTGAGGACTCCTCTGGGCTACAAACCCCATCTAGTCCCTCAGTATGCCCATATAAGGACGTGGTAAGGTGGACAGGTGGAGGTAGAAGTGACTCAGAGGGCCTGAGACATCAACGTCGGTCAAATACCAAAGGGGCCTGGTGCAGCGGCCACTGCCCATAGGAGCAGATTGTATCCATGGAAACCAGTATCCATGGATACCCATTTGAACCCCAAGGAGTGCTCATACATACACCCATTGGATATGTTACACGGCGTCAGCTCACAAGAGCCAATCAGAAGGAGCTTACCCTCGAAGGCTCAAACACCGGAGGAACGAGGCACGGTGCGACGCGTTAGTGTTCACTCTCCAGATGACCTCAGGGTCACACATTTGACTCTATATATATCTTTTTTTAGATTTGCTCCTTCTTTCTCCAGCCATTGGACCTAAGTGAGAACTGCTAGAGTTATGTAAGTATTATGTATATGCCAAGAGCTGTGAAATAAATGTGGATAAAATCCTATTATGTATTTATCATCAATTATTCATTTATTTCAGGGTTTAGTTCATAGATTAGTTTATTTCTAGGGCATATTTATGTATGTATGTATTTGTTAGTTTAATACTGATTCAAATGGCATTTCATATACCAGCTCCCTAATGACCTTCATGACCTAGAGTCAATCTAAATGTTAAGATATATATAAATATAAAGGGACTCCTTAAAAATACAGAATAATAATCTTTCACTCAAGAACACACATGACCACATTAAGAACTCCTCGTGTTCCATGAAAATATTTCATGGTAGAGACTTTCACATGCATAACGTACCGCATAGCGTCTCTATAACGCTGTACGGCTGTACCACTGTATCACTTCCAATTCATGAGCACTTATGCCAGAATGAAAATTGAGATATTTACAGACTTTGATCAAAACGCGCTGCTCAAAGGTCTCTCAGGGGTTCCGCGGTCAGAAAGGCATCTGTTCATGTTTGATCCAGAGGCTCATTAGAGACATGAAAAAGATTGGGATAGACTCTGTAATGGTAATGCTGTTAATGGGAGATCTGAAAAGATACAGGTGGTTTGTGGGAATTGTAGGCGCCATCGGGTTACTGATGGGGACACAGAGAGAGTAAATCAACTCACATCATCTCTGACCCCGGTTATACCTGGACATTTGTCCTGAATAAGGTTTTGCACACACACACACACACACACACACACACACACACACACACACACACACACACACACACACACACACACACACACACACACACACACACACAGACACACACACGCACGCACGCACGCACGCACGCACGCACGCACGCACGCACGCACGCACGCACGCACGCACACACACACACACACACACACACACACACACACACACACACAGACACACGATTTTATCATCCAAAGGGCTTGTGGTTATCTGATGGAAAAGGGGCTTCTCCCTCACACATACACACACACACACATTTCCCACTCACACACCAGTACACACAGGGGTTGGGGCAGTTCTGACTCGGTCATCGTACCTTCTTGGTTTTGTCCATGGCCTTCAAGATGGACATGTTGAGATCTTCCAATGCACCGAGGACATTCTCGTACTCGCCCAGGTGTTGGGAAAAGTACTCTTTTGAACAGAAAAAATTTGAGAGAACACAGTATGTTTTAATCCGACAGCTGAGAGGAAAAACCCAAACATATGTAAGGCGTTCAACATGTGGATGCGTTCCCCACTGATAACAACGGACATCACTCCCTCATTAGTTACACCTGCTCAAATTATATTTCATAGTGATTGGACCATCTGCAAAATTTACTTTTACCCCAAGTTCACCAGTTTTCCTACCTGGGAATAAAGCAAGTCATTTTAGCATTAGGTTGAGTCAAAATAACCCCAAGAAGGGGTTCAGTCTCTCTTCCAACCCTGATTGTGCCTACAGCAACACAAATAATCTCAGTTGATATTCATATCTTAAAAAACTTACCACACAATTCATCAGTATCCACGTTACTGAAAATAAAGAGAACACAACACAATCATAAAAACTTTTTTCACATTCCAATGTACGCTAAATCTTACATCTGCAATATACGCTACCTCGGTCACAAGTAAGGGAAGGAAGTGAGAATAAATTAATGCAGATGTAAAGTTATTTTTCCTTTGATGGAAAGTTTTGCACATTGCTAGTACAACTGTCTACTATGTAAGCCGGTTTTAGAGAGTATATTCTACTCTCCTACTATGTATATCCAACTTGACGATGGACTATCACATGATTAGAGAGAGAGAGAGAGAGAGAGAGAGAGAGAGAGAGAGAGAGAGAGAGAGAGAGAGAGAGAGAGAGAGAGAGAGAGAGACAGAGAGCGGACATGAAGAGAGGGTAGGGGTGACGGCTAATAGATCAAAGAGATCAAAAATCGTGTTCTATTTTTATCAAACTGGAATATATACCAGTATGCCACTATTTCGTACAATTTATTTTTTACGGATTTCAAAATAACTTGATCAGCTACACAATACTATAAATTGTACTATCTCTGCATATTAAGAGACATCACTTTTCCTTTAACGTTATCTGTTTCATCTTTGCTTAAAACAGTGAATTGCCTGAAAAGTAAACAGAATGATTTCAGTCAGAAGTGATACCAATAAACAGAGCTCAGAGTGAGCCTTAATTGGATTGTGTTTCACAGCTCACCATTTCACACCTTCCCCCATTATCCCTCTCTCTCTCTCGGACTCCACATCCGCCACTGGCATCAATAAATAAACGCAATATCAACAGGGTCAGGAAAGCAGAGGGAGCCGGACCAGGTCTACTCACACTGGGTCGTCTACTCACACTGGGTCGTCTACTCACACTGGGTCGTCTACTCACACTGGGTCGTCTACTCACTCTGTGTTGTGGGTGTCGATGGTGTGAAAGAGCACCCTCAGCTCCTCGGCGGTCAGCACCCCGTCAGAGAAGTAGGCCCTGAACTCGTCCAAGGAGAGCTTGCCATCATCTGGGGACAGAAGGGAGAGATGGGAAGAATGTTCAGCAAGATGAGGAGACGACAGCGCCGGTCAATGTGGCGACCATTTTGGCTCTTCTTCTGGGTCAAGGTTATGCCAGCCGACCCCTGAGCATTCAATCATTCATTCACTCCAAGTTAATGTATTCACATGTTTACTAATTTATTTTAAGCCTGCTTCTACTACTTACTTAAGCCATTTAGCAAAGGAGCTGGAAGGGGCTATGGCTTCTTGCTCAAGGATGTTAGAGGTTAGGCTGCAATAAGGGTTTGAGCCCTTCAAATGTTGTCCACTTAGATTTACACAACTTCATTTGAAGGACGGTCAAGAGGCATGAGTGGAGAGTTCTGTATCCTTTTGAGTCATGTCCCATTGACAAGTGTCAGGTGAAGCAGTCACCAGGGCTGTAAGAGGAGCACTTTTGGGATTTGCGCAAACACGCACGCACAAACATGCAGACACACACAAACAAACACACACACAGACACACTCTTCGGCTCCTCAGGTCCTTAACAAACCATGTCATCAGAGTCAAACGGTGACTCATGGCTTCACTAAATACAGCCTCCTGAGTGTCTTAAAACATAACGCAAAAGGTCTGATGTCCCTGTCACTTGTCACTTCCCCATGCCCTGCAATTAGTAACAGCATGGGATAATGCATCAAATTAATATTAATTTAGTTATTGGGTGTGAACGATCAAGAAGTAAAGTTAACACAATGACATATTTTAAAAGCTTTCATTTAAATGGTCTTTGAACAATCTATAACAATAATGCATTTTACATTCTGTTGAGCCTAAGGTAGGTGTTTTATTAAGATATAATATGAAGCCTATTATACATATTATGTGATTATATGTATTATGTTCCAAACTAAATCATGGTACATAATCATCTATTTAGCAGGCTTATTTATTGAAGACCTTTAGTGCTCTGTTGGGTGCTACATCTTCATCAAAAATAGAAAATAAGTCATTAAAAGAAACATAAGTCAACAGATCAAACAAATACTCTAAACAAATATATTCCTTGATACATTTATATTGAAATACATTGACAATAATCGTAAGGATAGGTATGAACGCTCATGAACTCTCACATCCCCTAAAATCAAACCCAGTCCAATATGGTACATTGGGTCAAAACAACATGAATGGATCATATCAAAATCATTTAAAAATCACTACGACAAGTGGTTTCTGTTTCCTTTGAGGCATACCACCATCGGACGATTCATAGTATTGTGTTTCACAAACCATTAACTCTAATAACGGACTATATGAGGGAATAACATTTGCTACAAATTAAACTATGATCGAATATGCGGATGATGATGATGATGATGATGATGAAGAAGATGATGATTATGATAAATAATGATGAAACAATAACGACATATACAAGTTTTAATTTGAAACCATCTAACAAGCCCATGCAGCTAACTTATCACCACATCACATTGTAATACATTCATTGCTACAGAGCAATGCTCATCCATCATTTACGACAACATTTTGGACAGAATTTGTTTTTTTGTTCTCTAACACTGAACATGGCAGGGCATGGTCAGTCCCCTGTTTCCATGGAAACTGAAAGTGTATCACTAGAGACATGATCAGAATTTAATTGAAAAACCATTCAGTTATTCTGATGCACGACAGGCAATAGACTTAATATTAAGCAAGTGTGTGTGATGTTTATGTGTTTGTTTGTGTGAACGTGTTTTCTTACCATTCTTATCAGCTCTCCGAAGGATCTGAAAACAGAAGAGAATTTTTAATATCATCTAAAAAAATTCTTGTGGACATTTCTTCATGTGCACCTTTGAAAAAAATGACTTCCACTAGTAATTCCCTTTCCATATTAAATTGTTATGCCCTTTTGAGAGTGTGTGTGTGTGTGTGTGTGTGTGTGTGTGTGTGTGTGTGTGTGTGTGTGTGTGTGTGTGTGTGTGTGTGTGTGTGTGTGTGTGTGTGTGTGTGTGTGTGTGTGTGTGCGTGTGTGTGTGTGTGTGTGTGTGTGTGTGTGTGTGTGTGTGTGTGTGTATGTGTGTGCATCGGCGTGCACAACTGCCCATTTGTGCGATTCAATGTATCATCGATCACACCCAGTCTATAAATAATGGATTGTTCTGTCCCAGAGTCCAGGAGAGAGGAAAGTGACAAGCAATGACCACATGAGCTTAGAAATGAACAAGTCAAGAACAGCTACAAGTACTGCCGCTGACTTTGTCTTGTGTTTGTAATGTGTTTTTCTTTCAAGAGGAACCGAGACATCACCTCACTGTGATAAGTTTTGTCATCTCATCTCCTTTCCTCACTGCTGCATCCTCCCTTTACATCCTCTCATCCACTTGCCTCCTTAGTCCCCTCTCTTCATCCATCCCAATCTTATCTATTTCCCCCACCACTCCTCTTTCCTCCTCTCCTCTCCTCTCCTCTTCCCTTAGCTCCTCTGCTCTCCTCTACTCTCATGTCATCAACTCTCCCCTGCAATCCTCTCCTCTCCTCTCATTTCCTTTACTCTCCTCTCCTCCTCATTTGTGTCCTCTTCTACGCCATCAACCAACAACAGCGTGTATACCATTCAAAATTAATTGAACCATGTGTGCCCGCCCCCCGCCTTGGGGTTATGATGAAACGATACGGCAGCTGACACATGCAGCAAAGGTAGCAGATCGAAGAACTTGGAGAGAGCGAGAGAAACACCAGGGGAGACACCATGGGAGAGGACCTAAACATTCCCGGGTCACATCTCATCTGTCCTTGGGGTACACATCAACACCACAGTTTCATGGCAGGCATCAAACGTGATGGGAGCAAAGGAGAGAGGGGAACACATCATTAAGTGGTGCATAGGAAGCCTGCAAAGACGGGGATCTGTGACGGGTCATAAAGGAGAGCCCATGCTCTTGGGAGAAAAGCACCAAAGCTACGCTTTGATTGCTTTGTAGAAAAGATATGCAATTATTTCTATAGTGTTATCGGTCGTTTGTTTCTATGTCTGCTTCAAGGAGCCCTATTGACATGTCTGGTTGCTGTGCTCTTTTTTTTTTATAGATGTATTGATCTTATTTGACTGATTCTCCATCAATTGATATTAAATGGTGGCACATTTGGATTATAATTTATGTATAAGCGAGCTAGGCTAAAATAAATCATCAAAACTATCCTAGAAAAAAAAGTTGGCTTGTTTTTACCAAAACAGAGCAGAGAAAAAAAAGATAGTTTAACGTTGTAATCAATTCCATTTACTGATGGTTTGGCCAGCCAGTGTACAAGTAATATGTGGTGTTAAAATGAAAGCTCTGCCATGTTAAATCCACATACCACTACTTGGAACCATTAAACAGTGAGGTTAATTATATTTATCATAACAATCACGATCATTTCCATTTAATATAGAAAGGTAAACTCAAATTTCCGAAACTAAAATCACCTTTACTAACAAGTGCCTGAAGTTTAGTTCACGTCGATAGTAATAATAAAAAAACATAATAACGTTTCTATATAGTGTGTACACAAACACAGCCTACTTACATCAAGAAAAATTGACATTCCTCTTTTTAGCTCGGGTGGAGAGCTCGCTTCTTCGGAAATGGACTGTACCTCTTCGGAACTATCCATTCTCGATTGTATTTCCTTAATAATAAATCACAAATGAATGTATTTGAGTCAATGCCTTTTTAAATTCCACTCAGATGAAACGTTGCTTTGGAGCGTATTGGTCACAGCGTGCATGGGTGAGTCTAAACTCTGCTGTGCCGCAGGTTGTTCAAAGCGCGTCTCTGTATTCATATGAGCGCGTCCCACGTGCAATGACGATCACACGCAAGATGCTCTGGCTGTTGCTTGCCGAAGGCGGAATTATTTTTAAAATATCTAATATTTTGAATCGTAATATTCAAAAGAAAGTTATATGAAGGACGTGAATTATTTTTAAAAAGCTATTCAATACATTTCAGTAACTGGACATGTTAACCCTTTTTATAAAGGAATTGTTTGAATTATTGATTGATGAAGTATGCTATTCAGGCCATAATGATGTTAATCATTCTGATGTCAAACCAATTTGACGGTGTAGGGTTCTTGATTTATATGGATTCACTTCAGTAAAATGATGATAGAATCATGAATATAAAAAATATACACATGCTCTTCGAATAGATTCATGAGGATGCAGTTATCGAGTGAACATAGGGATTCAATTTTATTGGAGGGATGTTTATTATTTTTGCTAAATTTCTTACCCTATTCTCTCCTACGATTGAGCAGAAATGTTAATGAAAAACGCCCAGATAAGCCGGTTATTATTGCCTCAAAAATTCGACTGATTATTCTGGCGACTAAAAGGAAAATTGGTTGAAACAGTTCCATCTAGTGGATAACTTCGAAAGCACACAAATGCGCTAATCAAAGCAAAAATATAACCACAAAAAAATGCCTTTATATTTGAGCACACGGCGATTATAGGCCTGTGTATCAGGAGGATTGTTGTGATTGCTGTACGAGTTTGTAATTCTATGCCATAACCACTGTACACTTGCTCCATATTGGAATGGATCACGCTCCCCGTCATACATCAACAAATGTATGCGGGGTGGAAATACGGGTTACAGAGGGGCACCAATATATACTGTTTGCATAATAAACAATAAATATTTCCTCCTTATTATCAATCGGGAGAGTATCAGTTATAGTTGGTCCAATTATGCAGGAACGCGGCACAGTTAGTTCAATTTTACTTGAACGCAGCACAATACCAACGAAATGTTGCTTTCTCGCGATATGGTTTGCAGGCTCCTGGTTGGATAAGAACAGTAACGATCACGTGGGTATGGATATTTGGCATTCTGGGACACAAACAGTGGTGGGTATGAAATACAGCTCCAACAGTGTCCACGGTGGAAAGCGAAGCGAGAAATAAGACACTCAGCTGGAGACCAAAACAAACAGCATCGCTTTACACGACTTCTGTGCGCAGATTTTGACCGGAGCGGGCAACGGGAAACCTGAGGTCTGTTTCAGAGCATTGACTTCACGATGGACAGGGGGATTTTGTTATCCATGCAGCCTGCTAGCTAGAGCCGAGAGTAAGTTAGCGAAGACTGATGCTACTGTTAGCTGGGTGAAGAGATCAGGGCTTGAGCTGAAGTCTTAAAAGTAGAACTCCATCGCCTTCTTACCTTAAAGCCGTTCACGGGTAATGGTTGAGTCGTTTGACCATTGACCCTCACACTTTCTTCTCAGTTCGTACTTCTCTTATTTACCATCATTCTATCATTAAATAGAGAATAAAGTGTATATAATTCGCAATGACAACGGGGAATAAGACGTGCATCGCAGAATGTCTTTATGAAAATGGCATTCATAATTCATTCAGCTGGAAGGGTTCACAGCTCGTTTACCCGAGATAAAAGTGACCTATCGTAACGCCCACACAGATGTAGGGGACTGGTCTCTGGTTCATCACAGACCCATTACAAAGCGATGGCCTACGAGTGAAGCCATCTGCTCATAAAACTTCAACTTGCTTGGAACGAGATAGAATGTCCCACTGGACTGCTTGAGCCACATCTGTCTTCATCGCATACGGGTCGTCTGAGCTCGTCCCCAAACCCAATCCGCGGGGGCCAATATGTGGTTGGCAGGGTCCACAACCCTGCATCTGGGCACCAAGCTCGCCAAACATGCCGTAGGCAAAGCTCAGATACAGATCAACCGCTGGCTCCAGAGGTCTGCTACCGACGAGTGTGACAAAATTGACATTTTGATATGCAGCGCCTTCGAGGAGAGAACAGCGGGCAACGGGAAGTCCGAAGCCGGGGACTCTGAAGTTAACATTGGCGATGGCGTGTCTTTCCCCGGCGTCGGGGAGTCTCGTCATCCGTGCTGCATCACCGCCTGCTGCTTCAAGAGCGCCGTGCTTGCGTGCATCCTTACGGCAATGTGTTTCTCTTCCGTGGCCCTGGTGCGGCAGTATCTCAAGGATCTGCTGCTTTGGGTGGAGGGATTGGACAGCGCCGTGGGAGCCTTGCTGTTCATCGTCGGATTGATCCTCGTGTCGTTCCCCTGTAGCTGGGGGTATATTGTACTTAACGTGGCAGCGGGGTACCTGTACGGATTTGTGCTGGGCTTGGGACTCGTCATGGTGGGTGTGTTGATCGGGACCTTCGTGGCGCACATTGTGTGCAAGCGGCTGTTGACCGAGTGGGTGCTGAACAAGATCGGGAACAGCGAGCAGCTGAGCGCTGTCATACGAGTGGTGGAGGGAGGGAGCGGACTCAAAGTTGTGGCCTTATCAAGATTGACACCCATACCGTTTGGGCTCCAAAATGCAGTTTTTTCGGTGAGTTTAATATATTTTTCCCGTGTGTGTGTGTGTGTGTGTGTGTGTGTGTGTGTTTGTACAACTTTTTCCCTACCTCTTATTATGTGAATATTTTGATTATTATCATTAGCATCCACCAGTTATATGTATTCATTTTTCCACATTGCATCCCGCTTGGATAATGTGATTTAAATGCCCCTATGTTTTGTATCATAAGTTGGCATTCCTATCCTTTGTTCTGTGACAGCAACACAGGTTCTTGGCAATGTGAATAAGATGTCACCCTGTCAATTAAAGTACGATTATGATATGGTGTGTGTTTGTCACCTTAGATGGACAACCAATGTGGACACTATGACTGTTCCAGACATGGGTCCTATATGTTAAGGCTAAACAGTTCACAGCCAACATAATAAATAGTCTCAGCCCTATCTAGGCCTAAGGTTTGGTCCCTAAGACATGCCTAGATGTCCCTAAGTTATGCCGTTACGTTATGGCTTCAATTCACCATCGCTCCAATATTGCTGTAGCAACACAGGAATGACAACAGGCAGTTAAATTGTAACAGAGTCATCAGTACTTTATTTATCGTCAGAGATAAGGATGAAACCATGCAATCTGGGAGGGCTGGCCAAGAATCAGTTGTGTCAATTATTGGAGAACCGGTTCAGATTTGTATTAGTTGTTGTCGAGCAATAAAGTCTGCTTCCAGGAAGTCTCCTTAGGGACTTCTCGTTCTCTATTTTATATATTTTTATTTAACACAAATAAAACAACTTAACCGTGTCTTTCTTTCTCTGATTTCTATATATTATCATTCTAAAAACATATAATTCTGAAGAACATTCTGAAGCATTTTCTTTTTTAAATGTAACAATAACATATTCTGGGGTAGTGGGGTAGTAACAGGTAGTGCATAAGGAAACATGGTCTCACTGAACATGTAAAGCTGCACTGTCTGCTTCACATTCACAGTTTAATCTAAGCAACCTTGAAATGGTAGCCTACCTGTAGACACTGCACCCAGTCAGCCCTATTCACGTTGGTGGTCCCGGAGTTCTGGCCAAATTATAGGTCAAGGTAACGCAACACCATGCTCTGCAAACAGAAAAGGTTAAGCCCTCTCCCAGTAGAACATCTTTCTGCAACAACAGCACTGTACCTCTCACATCTGCCCTCCCCTCACCCCAGACCAGTGACCTTCATGCACCACATCAATGATTTATTCCGTCTGCTCTTCTCTCAGTGATATCTGTAAATAGTACGTCATGAACGAGGTCTGTCTGTGGTAGACGATCGGTTCGAAGGTTCTGGAGCAGTGCAGGGTTGAGCAGAGGATAGGATTCTTAATATATCAGTGGTACCTAGACAGAACATGTTGAGAGGCAGGGACTACAGTGGGTCCGTACTAACCCCTTAGCTGTTAAGCTCTCTCTTTTCCATGTTAAGGTAAAGCAGTGAATAGGAATAAGGCAAATTCACCATCAGCCTAAGACATATTAAAATGATTGAAACCGGACAATGTGGTGAATTGGAGAGATGAAAAAAGTACTACATTCAACTAAATTACAGCAATATTGCAAAGTTCCCAAAAGGCCTGTAGTTGTATAAGCAGGTAAATGAGTCAACAACAGTGATCTTGCGTGCAAACGACCGTCATTGCCCACGTCATCATACATTGACCTGCTACTAGCATGCTTTCATTAGTTGCATTACTATGGAAACATAGACCAGTCAGATCGTTACACTGCATGTGACAACGACGCATACACCAAATGGGTTCTCTTGAAAAGGAAGTGGTGCTGGCAGACCCACCCATGTTGATAAAGACTACACTTGTGTTCTATTGCATTTCTAAATGTGGTTCCCTAATTCTCATTACTATTGGATATGACATCAAATTTTATTGTCACATTAAGTGTAATTCAGAGAACATATTATGGTTTGTCCCACCATTGTTGCCGTCTTCAATGCTTGAAATGAAAGGGCTGTTTCCTTCCCTTTTAAAAGGGGCTTTTTTTCACGTGCCCCTTGGATTAAAGATTGCATGAAAGGATGGACTTTATGTTGGTGATGGTTTAATACTTGTCAGACAGTATTTTGCATTTAATCTCTAATTTATCAAATCTGTCTAGTACATAAAGTTCTAGGGTTCCTACCACACACATGAGAACAGTTAGTCATACTATGTTCATAATAATTTCATTTGGTTAAAGTGTTTCGCTAATCTGGCTGGTTAAACTGGTTTAACTGTCAACATTTTATCACTGGTTTTCCCCATTGTGGAATTCATCTTGTGAGGTTAAGCCTATACCCGTAGTTCCAGCTGTAGCCGTATTCCAGCTTGCTGGGGGCTATTGCATGCTCACACATCTGACACTGGACGCCCTTGATGACTCCCGGAAACAAGCAGTCAAGGTCGGGCGTTCCTCTGGGTTTGACAACAGCCAGTCAACTTGACTCGCGTTTGGAGAGCAGGGATGAGCTTACTTTGGAGGGATCACTGTTAAACTTAGAATAAACGCTGAGTTAATATGAAGTTCACTTCCTAAATTGACAGAGACTGTTGGTGTGGTTATTCTGGTTACAAACGCCTTTTTTGCTTCTTGCTGTTCCTGCGCCTGTCTAAAAATAAGAGACTAATGAGCTCTTTTAACACATGAAATAGATCTTTATTAATCAACGATTCTGTGAATTTCTGGACGTTTTCCCGGATACAAAACTCTCATCTACTGTGGTCTGATGTGGCAGATGTGAACTGGATAATCAGGTTAAGAGGCGTTTACATGACAAGTCCCCATACTTGACGGGTCACATCTCCGCTCCATCTAATCTGTCAAATGGGATGTGAAAACCTTCCTCCCCCTAACTGATTTGTCTGGTTCCGTCGTACAGTACACTGTGAAGCGTCTTAGCTTCTCTTCGTTCACTGGGTACAGTTAGCGTTCACAGTCACACTGTACTTTGTTAGTGAAACAAACATTTAAAAAAAATGATTGCGATGAAGTGATTGGCTCCCGTATTGGACAAATATTCGGAGGTAATCTCGAACTTTCGGTCACTAAATAATTGACAGAATTTAAAGAAGTACTCAAGTGTTTTTCTTTTGAGTTTCCACATCTGTGGGATTTGATCAACCCCTTCTGCATTCAGCCATTTTAACTGGGCTGATTAATGCTGTATATGAAAATGCTTTGCTTTGGGCATGGATTATGTGAAATGAGACCCAAGTTTGTCCAAATAATGTAGTACATGGTGGCAGTGCTTAACCCTGCCACGAGGTTTACAGAATCAGGTAGGATGATGCCCGTTGTTGCATGGTCTGTCCTTGGTAAGCACATTCTGTGGACGTGGCTGCCTTTCAAAGTGCCCCTTCTTTCTGTTCTACTGAAGTGAATGCTGCATTAATGCCGGTAACCCAAAACTACACACAAACACAAACTGCAACGCTTGGCAAAACAATGGGATGCTATTGAAGGAAGACTTTGCAGAGCTTTTCAGGATGAGGTTGACAGATTCGGCCTCTCTGTAATATTATCACACAGCTATCCTGGCCTCATCCATTTTGTGGTGCTTAAATAGATGGAGAATGAGTTCTTAAATAGGCCAGGACGATTCATCACGTGCTCACCTGCTAGATGGATTGTGGTGTTGGTGTCGGCTTACCCTCGCCTATGGCATTTCTTTATTAACACGAAAACAGCCTTGCTATTCATACCATGAAATGGAAACTAGGTCAAACCTATTCAAATTCATATTTGTTCATGTATATCTGGATGTTGTGTTGAAACAGGCCGTTATTGTGTGTTTGCGTTGTACGAGTTCTGCAAGCCGCAGGACGTTGGAATTCACCGGGTAGCTGTAAAAATACCCATTGGTGTCCCTGCCCTGACCAAGCCGGGGACACCCATGTCCTGGCCAAGTTGTAGAGTCACGACAGCTGCAGAAGAGCTCCGCACAGATGCTTGTGTGGGAGGAGGGCGGGCATGTACTACCCACAGCCCAGGTAGGAGGCAGCGGGAGTGAGACCACTGCTCTACAGGGGCTCGCTTAGAAGACGATGGGAAATCGCCTTTTAGAGGGCGTCATACTCCTGTAATATGTCCAAGTGTAATGGATAATTGTTGCAGAACGTCACATTAAAGGAATTTGATTTGATCCTTTGGGATTGTATTGTGCCACATTGAAACGCTAGCCAGCCATTCCTGTAGTAGGCTATAAATGATGGGGAGGGGGAACATGACATCGTACCGGTGGTTGAAAGTTAAGGCAGCCCCTTTTCCTTTTAAACAAACAAACATAATGGCCGTTTTACAATCTACCGACATAGATTGTTGAATAGGTAGGAATATTAATATGACTAGAAATGTGCCGTGTGTTGGACAGGGAGTAGATGTGGACCCGCATGGCGCTTTCACGCCGTGTGGACGGCACTCCTCTTTGAAGCAGACGCCCCAGCTTCTAGGCCAGATGGCTAAATGCCTTGCTATTAAATCGAGTAGCCGTCTGTAGTACACACAACCTTTTGGATAATGGCGTCATTTAAGTTAAAGTTTAACGTGGGTCTCTCTGTGCTGCCGGGTGACCTCGTCCAGTGGGACTGTAATGCTGTGACCATGATGAGAAGAATCACCCCAGCTCGGGCTCTGGGCATTTTTTAGTGTCTTACCGGCATAGCTGATAGCGCCTTGGCAGTTGGCAAACATGCTTGCCCCATTGCCCCCCCTGGAGACACCTGCGTCAGTCACACGCACCTTGGTGACGGAGGCGGTGCCAAGGTCGTGTCCACCCACACAAGCACTCATTTGTCATCCCTATGGTCGGACTCGGTTGAATGGTGACACGTAGCCATGTTGATTATTGAGTACAGTGGTGCTGGGGACTGGCCATCGTCACCATAGACCAGGGCTGGTATCAGTGTGTACTTTGAGCTTATTGTTTAGTGTATCTCTATGGAAGGGTTCATATTCAAATGACTGTTTGTATGTTCTTCCTCTTTATGTTTCATCCCCCATGCTCCATTCAATGTGTGTTTTTAGTCTTGACGCTAAATTGCTTTAAAGTTGACAGATTATAATAATAATATAATAATACATTTAATTTAGAGGCGCCTTTCAAGACACCCAAGGTCACAACGGCACCTCCGCCCACCATTATACCACCAGGTGTGAGTGTGATAGCCGTTACAAACCATTTTGAAAATGTCCTGACATCACAAGTGTGGATAGATCAGTCTACCAGCCTACCCATTGGACTATAGCAAGCGTTGCTCATCTATCCGTCATACATCTAGGTGGGCACGCCCATTTGTGATGTCCGAAGAGTTTCAAAACGGCTAGTAACGGCTGATCACACTCAATATGTCACCTATGTCAGGACCGATGTCACAATACGTCAGGACATATTGTGAAACCATCGAGTCACCCTCAGGGCACCGTTATCTAGTCATACAATCGGACATTAGTCATACAATCACCCAGATTTCAATCTGGGTGTGTTTTTCTCCCCAGGTGTTTGTAATCCATCCATCTGTGAACCTAATCTGGAGCCTGTTCCTCCGCCCCTCAGATCACAGACGTGTCCTTGCCAAACTACCTGGTGGCGTCCTCGGCGGGCCTGCTGCCCACCCAGGTGCTCAACTCCTACCTGGGCACCACCCTGCGCACCATGGAGGACGTCATCGCCGAGCAGCGGGTCAGCGGCTACCTGGTGTTCAGCCTGCAGGTGAGCCCGCACACGGCCGGCCCTCCTCACGCTCCCTCGCATTCCTTCACCCTGCGAGAACCCTAGCCCGCTCACCGTATTTCGAGTCGAGCTTGAAAGTCCGGACACTAAGACAATAGGGGGGGGGGAGGGGGGGCGTGTTGACGAGGCCCCCACCTCGTCAGCACGAGGGACGATGGTGAGACGTGGGTGGAGACGCCGGAACACACCTGTCACACGGTGTCCTTCCCATGCCTGTCCCATGCCCTCAAGACGCAATGCTTCGCATTCTCATAGACGGGAAGCGTAGGGTCACCTGTCCCTCTCGCATACCCGCACGCTTACGCAAACACTACAGTATGTACCTACTTCTACCCCTCCCCCTTGGACCAGAATTCATCATTTGTGTGTTGGGAGACGAGCTGAACTCTCTCTCTCTCGCGTGCGGGCATGCACGATCAAACACCGAGCTGTTCACACACAGCCTTTTCATTTGCCAAGTGTTTTAAGTATAAGAAGGGGAATTTTTGTGGGAAGGTTTTAACGTTTCTGCGCTGGTTTGTATGTTATTCCTGCTGCAAGAAAAAACTTTACACCTTCTTCTCACAAGACTAGTAACGCAGCGTGGATTCCTGCAACTGCGCATAATGCTTGGGTACACTTTTCAAATCTTTTCATTAAGAAGTCATCCACTCAATGTCTTCATTAGAAAAGTCCCTGTTGCAGTCAAACCTGCGTTGCAATCATTGAACCAGTATTTCTGGTAACGGTCACTTCCCTCCCCCCCAGCAACCCAAAGATAGTTATGAAGCCTTAGTTGCCTTGGTGAACGATAAAGCACTAATTGGTTGTAGTGGTTACACTGACATGTCTCATTCATCAGGCGAGACCTGTACCAAAGTGTTTTTGATTCCCCCCCCCCCCCCCCCCCTTCCGTGCAGATCGTCATCAGCATCGGCCTGATGTTCTACGTGGTGCACCGCGCCCAGCTGGAGCTCAACGCCGCCATCGCCGCCTGCCAGATGGAGCTCAAGAGCTCGCGCATGAACGGCACCTCCGCCCACCACGGCGGCTTCAGCTACTGCAGCAAGCGGGCGGCCGCTATGGCCAACAGCGGGAACTGCGTCAACGTGGTCTGAGAGGACACGCCCCCCCACCCCCCCCCCCAGCCTCCCCCCACCCCCCCCTCCAACACACGGTCTACTGCACACTGGACTGCCGGCCACGAGACGCACGCTAAGAGAAGGCCGTCACCGCCGCGCGTGCCTCCCTTTAAACCTCAAACTACACAAATAAGGGCAAAGCGTTTCCACGACAAACGGTTAAAAAACTAAAAAACGTGTTTGTGTTTGTGTTTTTTTTTTTTTTTTTTTTTTTTTTCAAGTGAGTCGATGCAGACAGCGTCTCCTCCTAACAGCGCACATTTTTATGCAGACATTGTCCTGATGCCCGGAAAGGCGGAGGTTTGCGGTTCGTGTGTGTGTTTGTCGGGACAGCGACGGTCCGGGAGGTGTGGCACTACCCTCAGCCCGTCACAGCGCTGCTTGCTCAGCTCTGTTCCAGGAGTTGTCAATTGAACACTGATGTTCATGAGCAGAACTGCAAGGCAAAGTGAACTGATTTGCATACACAATGAATGTGCATCTAGATACTTCCTCCACGGAGGAACGGGGGTTTCCTTTGCCGAGTCAAAATGATGACCACCTATGCACCTTTTCACAATGCATCCACAACAACCCCCTCGACACCAATCCCCCCCCCCCCCCCCCCAAACGGTTTCCTTGTTTGCGTCAGGGAGTCTCGGTATTCAACGCTAATTGACATGGCTGTAAGTTTATTAATTTAGTATTATCTTGAATTGTAATTTTTTGGATTCTTGGTTTGCTTGGGCGTAGTCACAGTATTACTGGATCATTTTTTTTGTGTTCTAGGCTGTGAGGAACAGATGGGAGGAAGAGCAAAATTCCCAGCAGGAATTTTCTAAATGTCCTGCCAGGACAGCTGAAGTGCAGCATGATTCCCTCTCCACCCACAACAGCTCCCCTCTCCTAAGTTAAAACACATTTTCCTTTTAACCTAGAGGCTGTTTTTTTATATTCGGTTGGAAGAGTTTGATTTTTGTTCTCTCTCTTTTATTTATTTAAAGATTAATTTAGGTATTCCTTAGCTATTGCTTGGACTAGGCTAGGTAGCTTTACCACACAGACCTTTTTGTGCAATGTACCGGTGAACAAGCACCATGAATGTCATATTTTAGTTCCGAAAGCCAAAACTAAACGCAGTTAAGCACAGTGAAGGATAGCCGGATATGGGGGAAACTTTGGTTTTGGGTTTAATTTCTTTAGTGACCTTATTAGATGTTCATGCCAGATGAGATGTTATTTTTAATAAGTGCCATATAGAGGCGATGCGTATCAGGTGCCATGGTATTTCCCGCTACTTCAGTTGAGGGGACATGTGACTTATCATATTTCTATGTACCTGCTATTGTTGGCAAGATTTGATGATAATTTATATGTGAACTTTTCTTTTTACTTACCAATCCAGCAGTGAAGCTCCATTTTTTTTTAATTTTATTTAAGTTTAATTTACAATCCACAACCTTACCTTATATATAGTTTCATACTGCCCAGTGAACTTGCAGCCAAGTTTGACAGTCCTGGTTGGTGTGTCACGGAGGCCGACAATCAAACCCAATATGGACACTTATCGATGAATGTGATCATATTATTTTCTATTAGATATATTATTGTAATGCTGCTCCTCAGACATTGTGTCGAAGATAATTAAGGGCTCCTCTATCCACATTATCTGTCTTCACCTCCCTCTTTATACACACACCTGAAAAATGTGCACAACATTTTTCACAATCAGTCTATTTTGTGGTTTGTTTTTCAAAAACAGGCAACAATTAAATGCGCACCCAAATACATTCCATGCTGTATCTTCTGAAAGGCGGTAGAAAATGTTTGACATTTATTATTTTTTGTCTAGATGGCATTTACCTTTTAAATTGGTGTCTGAACACATCAATATTGTCCAATTGCCACTGTATCCAATAATTGGTTTTAGGAACATAATTAGTGAGCCTATGAGTCATTATCGTTGCTTCAAAAATACATTTGATCGGTTCCTTATTCAAATGTAGTGGATAAAATAAGAACATTCCTGGGATTTCTGGATCAGCCTCTCTTCCATGCCTGTAATGCGATTTAAGATCTTGAATTATACCCCCCCCCCCCCCCTCCAATGTACAGCGTGTTTACTGTATGTTTATCGATCAACCTATTGCTCCTCCTTTTGCATGAAAAGTTGCCTTTGTCCACCCAGTGGTCTCCCAGGCTTGTGGTCAGATGAAGCACGTATGGAAACACCAGCTGGCTGCTTCAGCGCAGGATTGGGGTTTGTGTAGTTGACGGGAACACAACGCAGAAGAGGGGTTGGAACAGTGTTTCATCCAACAGCACAGAGGGAGATGTATGTAACCAGCCATGAATCATGTTTTTTAGGATTCAACTGTATTTTTTGAGGTTGTGGAGAGTTTCTGTAAAAGAAGGAGCAGTTTGTACACTAAAGGCTTCAAGTATTCTTTGGTCAGCTCAGCTGTAGTTACTTAGATATAGTTATGCAACAACCTATTCCTAAAGGACGTGTATTTCATAGATATTGATGCAAGACTTGAGGCTGGGCTGTAAAACTGCACATTTAAACTGTTGGTACCAAGGGAAATGAATATATATATGAATATAAGAGGCTCACAGGGGTACTATGAAACATGAATTACTTCTAAACCTGTATCAAGTGCATTACACATAAACTGTATTTTGTAAAACAGAATTTTTACAGAGAGTGTATGAATATTGATATTTATCACTGTACAATGCTTGTTCAGTGTTATTTATGGGAGAGAAATAAAACAAATTCACTTTCTTTAAAATAATGTTTTTTCTTTATGCATATCTTCCTGACAATCCTTACAGTTCTACCCGGCTTCTTTGAATGAGCAAAGTTAAATATTACATTTTGAAATGGAAAGAATATGAGTTGAATGGAATTCAATCACAGAAAATATATTCTGACTGCAACACTACAATAAAAACACTGAGCATTTCTCCAATAACACAGCAGACAACCGACCCCTTAAATCCCACTCGTTCTCCCATCTCATCCATTTTGTTGATGAAAGTGAAGGCGAAGTGCGCTCTCCCCGCCATCCATCCTGCCAGGCTGGTGATGTAAAGGCCAGCCCGCAGCGGCCCGATTCGCCAGAGATGTGTCTGGCTTGTGGGGCCGTTTGTCACAGTGATTTCAGAGAGCAGCCGCTGATGGACGTGTGAAGGCTGTGATGTAGGGCTGCTCCGCCACCACCGCCGCCGCCGCCACCGCCACCGCCGCCACCGCCACCACCTCTGCTTCCACTTTGCCCTTGCCCCACCGGTGACCGGCTATCAGCTGAGGGGACGCGGGAGGCCTGGGCCGGCCTGTGAGTATGCGGCGCTGGTGATGACAGCCACAACAAGGGACGTCACCAGGGGGTCTCTGTTGGATGGGGTGCGACGGGGGGGGGGGTGCGTCTTTGACTTGGGCATTTGATTGGGATTGCGTTTTTAGGGGACTGAGTGTGGAGGGGGAATGCCGACCTCGGCGTCCTCTGTGGTTGTTATGGCTGGGAGACAAAGGTCAGCCGCCTTTTTTTTTCTACACTGCATGCAAACATCCCTCGGCCCATGTAGCCCTGACCTCACACATTCACACACGCGCACACACACGCAAACACACCCCCTGGGCTCTCTGCTCCTCGCGTCTACCCCACCACCACAGAGACGGCGATTCAGTGCAAGATCTCAGCCACATCAATCAAACGCAATTGGATTAAAACACAAATGGACCGCCCCCCCCCCCCCCCCCCCCCCCCTTGTTGGAGTTGGGTCCATCCTCTCCTCCTAATGATGAGGATAAAATAGCTCATAATGATGATGCCGTCCATAGTGATGGCGTTCATGGTGAGGTCTGTGTTCTGTGCTTTTTTTTTTCATTTTGAAGGAAGAAGAAGAAGAAAATAAAGTAAATAAATGGCAAAGTAATGTTGCTGTTTCCATCCATGAAATTATTAAATGCATTCTCTTCATGAATTTCTCTCAGAGAGGGGGAATATGGAACCAAGTCCTCTGGCAAAAGGCTGTCCCGTGAACCATGTGACTGCTGTCTTGGCTCCGCTGGTTCCAGCTGTTGCCTCCATCTGGGGCCATCTGAGAGCTACTTTGGACCTGGTGGCGACGACTCAGTTGAGACTCTCTCTCCTGACAAAGTTGGTCCTCTCAAAAGGCCACTGTTAATTAAGGGAAGGCTGTGTTAAACACTCTCTGGTCCTTCTTAGTGGCTATCTGTTGATTGCATCGAATGTCTTGCTGGAACAACACGTCACAGCGTCTGCGTGATTCCTCTTACTTCTCTGGCTCGGTTCATTAGAGTGATGCAGTTGATAATGGGGTTAATAAACAGAGACTGCATAAGAATGCCCTTTAACCTTGTGTGATAGGATGAAGGGCATATTAGTCAAAAACGAAATTGATTTTTAAAGTAATAAGGATGCACAACCCCTATTGATATACCTTGCTTTCAGTCATTCACTCATTTTCTTTCCTGGGCCTTTTCTTTCAAACGTTGCTATTAAAAAGGTTGTACAAATAAGCTGTATTATAAAAAATAAATTAACTATTATTATTATCAAACATGTTCCTAAATAACATCCAACTAACGGTTATTGCTCTGATGTTAAAAGGTGTGTTCTGAATGGCTAAAAGGTTCTACAGAGGGTCCTGAAGGCGCCCAGTAGCCAGGCAACCACATGTACATTCAGAGGCTCCGTGTGAAGAGCGCGTTCTCGTTAATGTTTAAACCCGGGCGGGCGGGCAGAGCGGCCGGGGAGGGGGAAGAACACATCACATCTGTGTTCTGTGCAAAGGTCCGTTGGTTACATCACAGAGAAATAGGCAAGGTGTGGGGAAGGCCATGTGACACACAGCTTATACAGTATTAACATGCTCCCTAATGCAATTCATAATTTTGTTTCATGTCTGAGGCATAACTTTGATGGAATATAAAGTTTTATTTACAAAATAAACGTTTATAACTCCTGTAATAAATCATGCGGTTCTGCTAGGTCCGATTTTTATTCTAACTAGTCTTCAACTCAGTTCCTGTCTCAGGGGTGAACTTCTTTTGACGAATATCCGCCCACCTGTGTGTCACACAGTTGTCCCGGTCCGTAGACAGTTCAAGCATTTTTGGGGGTCCGGTTTCCATGCAGAGTTGACTGGCAGTGGAGGGGTTTGAACCTGAACCGGAGCCTGACTCCAGCAGTCTGCCTAGAGGCATGGTTAAGATGAATAGAAGCCATGCGCAGGTTTGATCAAACAGGGATCCTTAAAGGCTCAAAGGTATTGGATAACCACTCAAGTGTATTCTGATATTTTAACATTGTATCTTTTAATGTATTTCTGGTAGACAATAAAATCATATTTATCAACAATAATTCAATACAAATTGAAAGAAATATTGGAAAATGTCAACGCTAAAATGGTTTTATCAATCAATACACTTTGTCAATACACTTAATTTGACTTACCAATAAACTTATTTAAGGCTGAGAGATCTTAGTCAGGTCAAATAGGGTAAAATGAACAGGACTAAACAGATTGAAGCCTGAATGCTGTAGGGCCGAGCTCTCTGAGTGGCCAACGACGTGCGTCGCGACGTAGGTCGCATTGGTCGCTGTGTGGGTCGCTCGTCTGGCTGCTTTCAGTCGCTGTGGTCACTGGCTGGCTCGCTCAAAGTCTATATAATCAGTTGATTTGCATGTTATTAACTTTTTTTTTGCGTCAGTTGAAGTACCAGAAAGCCATGCTCTCTGGCGAAAGCTACCTAAAGCTCTTTAGTGCTAATATTGTTTTAATATTTTTCTATTTAAGTACAGTTTAAATGATGAAATTGTTGGTCTATCAGTATCAATAAAATATATTAGTTGTAATTTGGGGCGTATTCAAATAATGTATTTTATATATTATATATAGCCTAATTGTTTTGTTAAATGTCATTAAGCCTAATAACGTATATTATGCACAAAGTTCTTCGTTATAGAGTGATGAACATAAATATAAGTGCAATAATATGAAGCCAATGCCACAGTGTTACAAGCGGTAGTCATGCTAGGTTAGCAATCATGAAGGCCGGTGTTCGATTCTCTCCACGGATGGTCATAGTTTTGCTCTTTTAGTCAAACTTATTGACGCAATCGGCCTCTTTCATTTTAACATTTTTGTATGTTTTAGTAGGATGGTATGATAATTATACGACGTATTGACGGGCTGCGACGCCTGGCTGGTATCGGCTGGCTGGCTGCGACAACAGCCACGGCTGGCCGCTGTCTGCCGCTGGCCACTGGCCGCTGGCTGCGGCTGGCAGCTGGCTCTGGCAGGTCGCAACCAACCAGAGGTATGGCTGAATGAGCGACCTGTGGCAGCCAGCCATTGTCACCATGGCTGCTACCATAACCAAAAGCCTATATGTTATCAGTTAACATCTCATTGAACAGAATAAATATACGGTACGTGCGTCAGTATAATAAAAAAGAATAATATATACCTAGCTTAGATATTGATAGACCAATAGGCCTTTTTATAATATATATAAATAAATAGGCCTATTGGTCTATCCATCTATATTTAATTAATATTGAATTAACTTTGCAATACAGTGATGTTTACAATATTTATATTGATTACATTGTATAGCCTATTGGTTTGATAAATGTCAAAGACTAATAAAATATCCTATGAAGAAAGTTATAGTGTAATATACTTTGATATAAGTGTAACAAAACAAATAAAAACTCTAATTCACAGACCCAATACCGTAAAAAAAAGAGTACAAATAAATATATAATGTGCCACGAATCATGATAGTCAAGTATTCAAAAGTATAAACCAAAGAACAAAATATGAAAATTTAAATTAAAGTTACAATTTTCTAAAAAGAAAAGTGTCAATAATAATAGTAGGCTATAGTAATAGCATAAATGCACAATTTAAAGGGGGCCAGTGACTATACAAATCTATAGTAGATAAAAAGTGTGTGTAAAGTGGCTCAATCATCAAGTATGTATGCTAACTCAGAATGTTTTGCAGCCAACAGACCAAAAACAAAAACTGTAATATACGACAGTGTCACCCCTCATGTTTCATTTGATAAAAACGACAGTGTTACCCCCTATGTTTTAATTGATAAATATCGACAGTGTTACCCATTATGTTTTTTTTCATGACGACCAATAAAAAACAACAGTGTTACCCCTTATGTTTTTTTTCATGACGACCAATAAAAAACAAGTGTTACCCCTTATGTTTTTTTTCATGACGACCAATAAAAAACAACAGTGTTACCCCTTATGTTTTTTTTCATGACGACCAATAAAGAACAACAGTGTTACCCCCTATGTTTTTTTTCATGACGACCAATAAAAAACGACAGTGTTATCCCTTGTGTTTTTTTTCATGAAGACCAATAAAAAACAACAGTGTTACCCCTTATGTTTTTTTTCATGACGGCCGATAAAAAACGACAGTTACCCCTAATGTTTTTTCCGTGTTGAGCAATAAAAAACGAGTGTTACCCCTGTCGACGTTTTTGCGTGGATCCGAACCTGAGCTGTTTAGAGTGTTAACCACCGAAATTATCAATGCACCATCAAGACACCGGATAAAGTCAACACAATAGTTATACTTGACTTTATAATTCGCATGAAATAGAGATAAGAGTTTTCCAACAGACGACATCAACCAGACTTGAACCCCGGTCTCCAGGGGGTAAGCTCACAGCTCTCTCCACTTCCCACTGAGATTTATAATTTAAAAATATCTGTGGTTATATATGACATGATAGCATTACGTTTAAAATTTAAGATATTGTGTTTTCCACAGAAATTGAGCCACGGCCGCCAGTGGGTTAGGCAGAGTGCACTCCACTGCACCACTGAGGCGATGACATTACACAATAATAAATCATCAATAAAGAGGATATAAATGACATTAAAATGTATGTGTGTATTTCTATTATTTCCATTATGTTTTTTTTCATGATGACCAATAAAAAACGACAGTGTTACCCCTTATATTTTATTTGTCAAAGACAACAGTGTTACCCTTTATGTTTTTTTTCATGACGACCAATAAAAAACAACAGTGTTACCCCTTGTTTTTTTTTCATGACGACCAATAAAGAACAACAGTGTTACCCCTTATGTTTTTTTTCATGACGACCAATAAAAAACATATTTTTTTTTTTCAACCGCTATGTTTTTTTTCATGACGACCAAAGAAAAACAACAGTGTTACCCCCCATGTTTTATTTCATGATGACCAATAAAGAACAACAGTGTTACCCCCTAATGTTTTTTTTCATGACGACCAATAAAAAACAAGTGTTACCCCTTATGTTTTTTTTCAAGACGACCAATAAAAAACAACAGTGTTACCCCTTATGTTTTTTTTCATGACGACCAATAAAAAACAACAGTGTTACCCCTTATGTTTTTTTTCATGACGACCAATAAAAAACAACAGTTATGGTTTTTTTCAACCCTTATGTTTTTTTCCATGAAGACCAAAGAAAAGTGTTACCCCCGTTGTTTTATTTGATAAATATCAACAGTGTTACCCCTTATGTTTATTTCATGACGGCTGATAAAAAACGAGTTATGCTGCTATCCATTTTGATGGTAGGCTGGTACGAACGACCAGCTTCAGCGAGAACGTGCCGTATTTCCCTTGCTCCAGCCTTCCAGTTTGCCATTTGTTCCCGACGAGTTTGAGAAGAAAACTATTTTGGAAAAAAAAGAATAATCCAGTATAATGGTCGCCAGCCTTTACAGAAACATTAACATTGCAAGCCTTTTACATTGCAATAATATCTTGCCATTTTCGCCAATTTTAATTTCAACAAGTTCTGTCGTGTTTCTGTCGAGCCACGAGGGGTAGTAGCGGGCTAGTCATCATTAGCAACATAGCCTCTTTAGCAAACCAGCTTGAAAACACGACTTTACATTGAATTGCACGCAAAGCATGACCGTGCAATGCATAAATTGGTGACCGGATTAAAGCAGCAATGAAATCAAGTGTGTAAGAGGATTTAAAATCGACATTACAACCCCCAACGTGGTACAAATACAAAGAAAATACAGCTCAATCCCCATTGACTATGGGCGCAGCCATCTTCTTTGCTAGTTGTACAGATCTGCTCGCTCTACTTTGAAAGCAACGAGATACTACGACCGAAAGGGGGCGTGCCTCAGTGAAATGCCGCAAGAAAGCTGGGAGATTTGCGACTTTACCACTTCGTACATCCAAATGGATAGCAGCATTACCCCTCATGTTTTTCCATGTTGACCAATAACAATTTACAGTGTTTCCCCTCATGTTTCATTTGATGTAAACGACAGTGTTACCCCCTATGTTTTAATGGATAAATATCGACAGTGGTACCCCTGTCGACGTTTTTGCGTGGATCCGAACCTGAGCTGTTCAGAGTGTTAACCTCCGAAATTATCAATGTGTAACGAGTGTTGATCTGCGTTGTGTTCTGGCGAATGCGTTGGAAGGGTGGAAGGACGGCTGGACAACAGTGGAGGGTTTCTCATTTATTTGTATCTGGATCTGGATGAGCCAAAGAAAATCATGTCATGTAAACCGTCATAGCCAGGACCACATTCCCGCCTCCACTCAGATAGCCAACGGCATTCTCACAATATATAATAACATAAAAATAAACAAAATAGCATAATGAATGCGATTTGACTGCACTCCAACAAACATAAACATAACCCGCATAGATAATATACACAAATCAGATAAAACATTCATACCTAATAATAATGTGGTCGATAGTGTTTGAGTGTGGTCGCTAGTGTTTACATGTGGTCGATAGTGTTTAAATGTGGTCGATAGTGTGTAGGTGTGGGCGAGAGTGTTTAAATGTGGTCGATGGTGTTTGGATGTGGTCGATAGTGTTTAAATCTGGTCGATAGGGTTTACATGTTTAAATGTGGTCGATAGTGTATAATTGTGGTCGATAGTGTTTAATTGTGGTCGATAGGGTTTACATGTTTAAATGTGGTCGATAGTGTTTATATATGGTCGATAGGGTTTACATGTGGTCGATAGGGTTTACATGTGGTCCATAGTGTTTAAATGTGGTCCATAGTGTTTAAATGTGGGCGATAGTGTTTAAATGTGGGCGATAGTGTTTAAATGTGGTCCATAGGGTTTACGTGTGGTCCATAGTGTTTAAATGTGGGTGATAGTGTTTAAATGTGGGCGATAGTGTTTACATGTGGTCGATAGGGTTTACATGTGGTCCATAGTGTTTGAATATGGTCGATAGTGTTTAAGTGTGGTCGATAGTGTTTACATGTGATCGATAGTGTTTAAATATGTTCTTTTCCCTCACTCTCCACCTCATCCCTAACTCTCCACCTCAAGCTGGTGTGTAGTGAGCGTTCTGGCACCGATTGGCTGCCGTGCATCACCCAAGTGGGTGCTACATATTGGTGGTGGTTAGTGAGGTCCCCCCTTCACTTTAGGCGTCTTTGAGTGTTATTAATTATTATTATTCTTCATGTTTGACCTCTGTTTTCCTTTTATTCCTAGTCTGTTTTACATAGTTTTGAATGATGACTATATGCTCTGTAAGGTGACCTTGGGTGTCTTGAAAGGCGCCTCTAAATTAAATGTATTATTATTATTATTACCTGGATGAGCCAAAGAAAATCATGTCATCGTCATGTAAACCGTCATAGCAGGACCACATTCCCGCCTAGCAACCAAACAAACGGAAACTCTGATGCACATATCTACAATAAACTCTCAAAAGGTACATTTTCAAAGCGTTAGCTGTTATAACAGTGCTGTAGCATGTTCATAACAGTGCTGTAGAATATTCATATATAACATTTACATTATATAAAAACGATTTATATGCTCAGAATGTGACGACAAATACATCAACATACCTCCACTCAGATAGCCAACGGCATTCTGAGCTTGGCGCTGCCTATACGTCACTAAGACACGAACTTTTCTTAAAGCGACAGTACAGGTATTGAAAACACATTGACATAGGGGTTGGAACAGGTTACAAAAGGTACCTTGAACATAGCTTAAACATATATTTGTTTCTTATTAATCAGAATTTGGTGATATTTCATCAAAACTAAAATATGTTGTTTCACCCTGGTTACAAATGCACCATCAAGGCACCGGATAAAGTCAACACAATGGTTATACTTGACTTTATAATTCGCAGGCATAATTTCCACATTGTTTACTTGCTAACGTTTGAGAATAACAGTGGCTAGTTGGCAGAACTCTTTTTACACACCAGTAGAGTGTTTATCAGAGCGGAGCCCTGAATCTGACGTCACCCGTCATCTCGTCTCTGTAAACAATGGATGTTGCGCAGGATTTATTATGACGTCATTATATAGACTCTCTCAGCACCCCCCCCCCCCTGGGACTGACTTCCCGCGTCCTTGGTGTTGCCCCCATTGTTTTATTCGATACATTTCGACAGTGTTGTATATTACACTATAACTGTCTTTCTTCATAGGATATTTTATTAGTCTTTGACATTTAACCAATCAATAGGCTGTACAATATAATCAATATAAATGTGTACACACTGTATTACAAAGTTAATTTAAAATTAATTAAATATAGATGGATAGACCAATAGGCCTATATATTAGTGTATGTACGTTTTTATTATACTGACGCACGTGTATTTATTCTGTTCAATGAGATGTTAACTGATAACAGTTATTTGGTTATGGTAGCAGCCATGGTGACAATGGCTGGCTGCCACAGGTCGCTCATTCAGCCATACCTCTGGTTGGTTGCGACCTATTTGCCGCCAAAAGGATCGCAACGCTTTTACGGTCGCGACCTAGTCGGTCAGCCTGCCAGAGCCAGCTGCCAGCCGCAGACAGCGGCCAGCCGTGGCTGGCCTGTCGTCGCAGCCAGCCAGCCGATACCAGCCAGGCGTCGCAGCCCGTCATTACGTCGTATAATTATCATACCATCGTACTAAAACATACAAAAATGCTCAAATGAAAGAGGCCGATTGCGTCAGTAAGTTTGACTAAAAGTGCAGAAAAGTATCTGACCCCGGAGAGAATCGAACAACTGGCTTCTTGATTACTAACCAGGCGTCACTACCGCTTGTACCACTGTGACAATTAGGCCTATTTCTACACTTTGCAGTTATATCATCGTATATCACTCTATAACGAAGAACTTTGTGCATAACATACCTTATTAGGCTTAATGACATTTAACAAAACAAAAAGGCTATATATAAAATACATTATTTGAATACACCCCAAATTACAACTAATAGGCTATATCACTCTATAACGAAGAAGTTTGTGTATAATATACCTTATTAGGCTTACTGTCATATAACAAAACAAATAGGCTATATAATATCTAAAATACATTATTTGAATCCGCCCCAAATTACAACTAATATATTTTATTGACACTGATGGACCAACGATTTCCTAATTTTAAATTGTAGGCCTACTTCAATATAAAAATATAAAAATAATATTTGCAATAAAGAGCTGTAGGAAGCTTTCGCCAGAGAGCATGGCTTTCTGGTACTTCAACTGTCGCAAAAAAAAACGTTAAGTTACCTTAACATGCAAATTAACTGATAAACGACCGCCCATAGATTTTCAGCGACCAAGCCAGCCAGCGACCACAGCGGCTGAAAGCAGCCAGACGAGCGACCTACGTCGCGACCAATGCGACCTACGTCGCGACCAATGCGACCTACGACGCGACCAATGCGACCTACGACGCGACCAATGCGACCTACGTCGCGACGCACGTCGTTGGCCACTCAGAGAGCTCGGCCTTCCTCCCTGAATGAGTGTTTGGTGGTTCATGAATTGACTCGTAAAATGAATCACCTTGTATTGGCAGATTCTCCCGACTACCAATACTGGAGATAATAGTTCTGCAGACTCGGCACAAATGAGCCAAAGCACAATGAAAATAAGCCCCCCTCTAGTGGTCAATTCACAGCACTACACTTCAAATTGTAATACTATTTTTCTTCGTGTAATTTATAGTCACACGTTCATATACATAGCCTACTCATTTGTACCTCAAACTTCGTCATCCAGTGTAACAAAAACTTGCATTTCAGCCCCATTTCCAACACAAAAACCAAATTGTAACACAAATAAATAGTTTTTAGCCAAAGTGGTTTCAATGACATTCAATGTATCGATTCAAATGAGGTAACACAATAGGGATTGAGCCTATGGCCCACTGATGAAAGCCTCTGTATTTATAGTTTTAGGATTGTCACGAACCGGATGTTGGTGATGACACTGCAGTGTTATCTGGGAAAAAGACTGCCTAACACCGATGTTGTCGCTAAAGAAAACAAAACAGATGTTTGAGTTTAACATAAAACGTTTTATTTAGTTATTATTATTATCAATGCATTTCAATAAACCTATTACGAGTGCAGTAGTGAAAGCAATCAAGCAACAATAATTCTTAAAAAAAATGCAAATCGACCAAGAAAGAGCTAAAAAAGCGAAGTCAGACCGTAGTCAATCCATGCCAGGAAATGTGAACCTCAGATAAGGCCAGAGCATGAGCTTTCACAGAGAAAGCAGTAATCGTCAACAAAGGAGTCCAGATTTTTTTTCATGTTTAACAAAAAAAGGAATCAACCAAGAACCTTGAGCCATGACTTATTTTTTTGGGGGGGGGGGGGGGGGGGATTGAATCTGTGGCTAAACAGCGGCGGAGAAGCTGCAGTAGACTCCCCAGTGGTCGGACGTGTAGCGGCCGCAGTCCAGCTTCTCCAGCCCCAGCAGGGCCATGTGGTCGGGCAGCAGGCGCGGCACGCCCTCCCTGCTGGCCGGACGCAGGTAGACGCGGTCGAAGCGGCAGCGGCTGACGTAGGGCACCTTCTTGTTGCTGTTGGCCTTGGTGTCCCAGGTGTAGCGGCAGTGCTCCTGCCTGCCCAGCTTCTCCCACACGTCTATCACGCCGCTGGACAGGCCCACCTTAGCCACCTGGGATGGGGAACGTTGTGTGTTTAAAAAGGGGAGCTGAAACTAGCAGGTTTACAGAAACTTACCATCTGGGATGAATAAAGGATTTCTCCTCTTGGGTTATAAAGGGGGACGGGTGAGCTGGCAAGGATAGTGGCTAGTGGCTGAGCTTCCCTGGCTATTGTGACTTACTATTATTTCAGTCATTCGCCAATGCATACATATAGTTATATTACTGATGCGGTAATCTTGGAGCCATCAGTCATACTTTGTTATAGCAGACCTTCTGGGGGGAGACGGCACAGCACCTGGGCCGGAAACCAGCCCTTCAAGGGTTGGATTTACGGCTTGTTTCCTGTTTCTATACAGATATTCTACCAAAGGAAAGGAATTTGTGTGGGTAGATAATGCTTTCATAAGGGGACATATGGCGCGTTTCCACTGCAGGATGCGGTACGGTTGAGCCGTACTCGTTTTGCCCTCGTCTTCAGTACTCCTCCGTTGGGGTACTGAGACGCCTGAATTTCCTGCCTCCTGGCACGTGATTGGTCGAAAAAAATACAAAGGGAAATTGTACATTCCCTGTTCACCCAGATTTGAGATTGTCGGCGATCAGACAATAGGTATTTAGAATCTGATATTTGACACCACTGATGTGGTAAGGTCAGCTGAAGGACCCCTCTCATAGGCCACACATCCCCCTCCAACACAGGTATGACTCAGGTGAGTAGACTTTCACGATGAGAGCTGGATGAAGCTGAGGTATACCTAAAGACATACTTAAATCCATCCTACCTGCCTCACATGTATCCCAAACCACTGCAGGGCACTCTGAATAAAAGTGACTGCGGAGACGACGACGTCAACAACAACAACAAAACACAATTTCATTGGTGGCCGAGAGACACTACACTGACCTCTGCGTCTCGCAGGTTCGTGTCCCCCCCGAAGAGGACGGTGACGTCGTTGGGCGCCTCACTTATCTTCTGCATGATCAGCTTCAGCTGCTTCATGCGCTCCCCAGCCTGGGCCTTGCAGCTCTCCAGGTGGGAGGTCATGAGGCTCAGCTCCTGGCCCTGGAACGTCACCTGGAGACAGAGGAGGAGCCAGACTCAGTTCTGTGTTCTGCAAAGGCCCTGTGAATACAAACAAAGCTGCATACGGATTCATAACCTCAAGCATTATACGAGTTAGTACACACATGTGTAGCACAATGCACTTCTAATTGCTTGGACATCCCTAATGTTTTGCAGACCTCAAAATGGGGTCACATACCAAATAAGGTTGAGAACAATTGGACTAAAGCGGAAGAATGAGGTACTATACATGTATCACACGATCTTGCTCACACATCTTCAAGTATTCATTGACTATGAATATGAATATGAATATTCAGTCGGCACCATGCACACAGGAGGGTGAGGATATCGGAATGAACTGCACTGGCATCAAGGTGGGAGACGTCCCGTCAGGGAACTTAAGCCACCTGAACCAAGAGCAGATTCCTCATCATCTGGGTGGTGGTGTAGGGAACTATCTGAGACCCCAGCAGCTTGACACGACTCTTCTTCAGCATCATCCCAGTGAAATAGCCCTCCTCCCCACCTGGTTAGCAGCAGAGAAGCAGAAGCAAACAGGGTTATGGGATGATGCTGCAACGTTTCTTCTGTTTTTCAAGAGCACGACTTGTACCTACCTTCAATGAGTGTGTAGCTTACGGCTCGCTTCTTCAAGTACTCGACGTAGGGAGGAATGAGTTCCTGGAGAAATACCACATCAGGAGTGTATCTATGGATACAGAAGATGACATTAACCCGGACAATAAACAAACAAAAAAACTTTTAAATAGAGCCATTGTCCTCCTACTCCTAAAACGTGACAGAGAGATGGCCCTATGTAACTACGTAGTTATGTTCTGAGACTGGCTTTGCCTGCTCCCCCAAAGCAACATGCAAAGACCACATAGAGGAGGAGTTTTAATATATATATATATATTATATACACATATATATTTAAAAAAAAAAGACGCACAAGACTAGGTAGGAGCAGAGGCCTCTTGCACGGTCTTGCAGGTTATCTGTGTCCAGCCCATCCACATTCCAAGAGACCAGTGACAGCTTATTCTCCTCTTCTGTGGCGTCGGTGGTTTTGCCCGCATCGGCAGGACTTGATGAACATCCTGGCTCATCCGTAGTCAGGTCTATACTGAAGGCATTCGTAAACACATACGTTGACGTTAATTACGACGTTAATCATGAACTTCTCGATGCTAAAACCAGGAACATGGATTCAACCTGAACTTGACCTACCAGCCCCCCGGTGAACTGTGTGCAGTTGTCTTCCTCTTGACCGCTCGGCCTTTAACTTTCACTGGCGAATCTTCTATTTCAAACACTTTCTCCATATTGGTTTCGAAGAAGGAGTTCAGAGCTTTCTGGATCCGGAGTGAAACATGCAGAGCGTTAGGTCACATCGGTGTATCTGTATTTAAACGGTTGTCTGTTGTATAATTTGTGTACACACACAACATGCTGTGATAAATACGTAATCTAGTACAAGGTATGTACATGCAACAATGAGTTTAGGCTAACGTTATAAGATAGCTCCGTAGAAAAATAACCCAGTCACAGTTTAAATATACTGCACCTCCATCTCCCATTCGTTTTCAGCCAGGTAGCATCGAGCTACAGTGCTATCACTGTCTGTAATTTTAGCAAACTCATCACAAAGGCGAAGTTTTTCATCCATTCCAGGAGCAGAGCACTGGTGGGATTTTTCGTTTTGACAAGTGGCATGTGTTCCACCTAAATGCATCCGGGTATATTAGTGTCTGAAACGGCCCACTGTAGTTGGGAAACGACTGCGATAATAAATACGAATATATAAATAAATGGTTGATTAACTATATTTTTAGGATATTCACATATTTTTAAACGTTCAATTATATCGCTACACACATTTGAAAATAACAAATTTGATAGGAACCTTACGTTTGTCTAGTTTTAACATCGGTACTTGTTGGCCAACACAAACCCGCAGATAAAAACATTCGAATCAAGTGTCACATTGACCAGGAAGGTGTCATGGCTTCTTTAACCTTAAATTCGCTAAAACAAATAATGAAATCAATAGCAGACACCCCAGGTTTCGACAGAGTCATAAGTAAGGTACGTGTATTCGTGCAACTCTGCATGTGGATGCTGCACACTTCTTGCCAGTGTTCGTTTGTCAAAGTTGAATTATGGCATATGTATTCTCTCCGTCCATAGGTTAACGTTTTGTCGGCGAGCCCTGGTAAAGTAGTGTGTGAGATGAAGGTAGAGGAGGAGCATACTAACCGTGGAGGCACACTTCATGGAGGACTGACAGCGACGTTAGTGGATATCATCTCTACCACAGCCATCATGTACAGTGAACGCGGGTCACCAGGAGTCAGTGTTGACATGAATATAACGTAAGAAATATCTATATATCTGATTATATATAAAGACATGTATAATTGACTTGGACTTCAGGTTGGTACTGTATTTAAACATTTCTTAAACAGGTACATGAATGCTGCCAAGATTGGAGAGGATGTGCTGATCACTGCTCAAGTTCTGAAACAAGGGAAGACCTTGGCATTTGCAAGTGTGGACCTTATCAACAAGTCTACTGGCAAAGTCATTGCGCAGGGAAGACATACAAAGCACCTTGGAAACAGTTAAAATGTATTCCTGTTAATCCACCGTGTTACTCAAATATAATGCCTCAACAATATGTTGGTGACTTTCAGAGGTAACCTTTGTCCTTAATTGGGCTCTGTAAATCGTTGATTTTCTTTGGGCAAATGGTTTTCAGTTATGAATGTATTGTAATGCAATTATGTCATGCTGAAATTGTTCATGTTTCCCTTGACTTTCACTAATTACCAATTTTCTACAATCAACACTGAACCACTGTACAAATGTGTGTACATGCAATAAAAACAGACCATAATTATTCAGAATTTGCATTGTATTGGGATATGCTCAGCAATATTGATTTGAGAATCATTACAGGATAAACTGAAAAGAAAAGCCCCTCAACCCTTCTACTGAACACACTGAATTAGCAAACAAAACCATTATCATATGCTTCCCAACTTAAACAAGGTTAATCCAAAAATAATGCAGCAAATTATCCTATTCAATCCCACATTAAAGAAAAATCAGATCTGCTTTTTGTTAGGTACACTACATTTTTTAAACATTAGCTTCTCAGTGTTGTATCCCTCCCCCCCCCCCCCCCAGTTATCCCTGCCAACACAAAAAAAGATAACATGAGTTAAGTAGGTTGGATGGATAGTAAATTAACAGCTTGCATGGAGTCAGTCAGCGGCTAAAAAGTATCTTGGAACTTTGGTTTGTATGACCTTCAAAGTTACTCAAGACCTTCTATCCAAGGCAATGGTTAGCCTGTTTCCGAGGAAAGAAATGACACAAAATGTCCAGCATAAACAATCTAAGGCAGGCGTAAAATGAGAAGTGAAGCCAAACGTACAAATTGACAAATGTTTCTCGTTATCTTTGCATCTACGAGTTAAACGCCTATTTGCGCCCATCCAGTCAAACAGATTGAAGTAGTTCTAGAAATCTATCTTTGACCCCCTTCCCTTACAATTCACTCTTTCACAAGCCTTCTATGACAGCAAAGATCACAAACGCATCCACCATGAAAACCTGTTTGTTCCTGTTGTGATGCAACATAAGAGTTCCTTCAGTGACAGGTGTCATTGACAGCGTGGCTCCGAGTGAATGACCAACCAGTCAGAAAAAAAAAATCTATTGAAAAAAATAAAGTAACAAAATGAATGTTTGTGCAGGTTTAATAAACAAAACCAGATGCTTAAGTGGGGAGGTTATGGAGGAGGCAGACAGGAACAAAGTGAGGAAGAGCAATCCAAAAATAGGGGTGGGAGAGTGGAGCACCGGGGAGGGTGAGCAGAGCATAACCAAACGATGGGAACTGAGTCAGCTTCGGGTCATGGAGAGGGGACCACATGGGTAACATAACATAAACCAAAAGAAAAAAAGGGGATCCAAGCACAAGTTCATTTCTATTGGATGGAGGACAGTGGAGGTGACTAGGTCAACTGCTTCAGTCAGAGGGAGAGGAGGTTGGGGGTGCCTTCCCTTTGTGGCTGGGTGAAGGAGGTAGGCCTTAGTCAGGCATGTATGGGCGGAGGTGGTCCTCTATCTCTCCAACACCCCAGCTGGTCAGCTGGTCCTGGGGCAAGTATAGGCAGAGGCTGCACAACTTGAAAACAGTTGCCTTGGTTTTAGGAGTCTGCAGAGATAAAAATATATGGTTGGGATTGAGATGCGGTATAACATGCATTTAATTATCTCTACAGATGGCTTAACAACATCCCCAGCTGTTCCAATTGGCTGAATTACCTGCAGGTGCTGTCTATCCATGAAGAGAAATACAGACTGATTGGGGTTGTTCATAACCATCCCAGCCTTGTCCTTACGGCCCACAGCATGCAAGAACTGCTTTTCATAGTCGCCATGATGAAACTCAAACTTGGCCTGAAAACCATAAATATATAAATAGATCAAAAGCAAAATACACATTAAGAGGAAGTCGTCCTGGAAAGGAAAAAAACGAAATACGCTACGATTATCAAATTACTTATATTATGCATTTCTAAACACTTTGTCCACAGCAAAGAACTGTTGAACACTACCATGAATGACAGCCGCTCACAAATACAAAGATAAAGTAACGGTTATGACATTACTAAAAGTCATTATCCGCTAATTAGGAGCAGTTAGTGGTCATGTGAGACTTGAGTTGAATCCCAAGTGGCTATGATTAAAAATACATCTGTTTAGCACATCAACATCAAGTTCTAATCAATTCCACCAGTGTCTATCTCCACAACCGAGTATTATGAAGATTATATTTCCTAGGTTGCCATGTCTTAATCATCCAATGTGCAAGGATGAAGGCTTCTGGTCCTGACAAACAGCACAATCTGTAGTCCGATAGTCATACAACTTCAGCAAAACAGGCTACGTGAGGTCATCTGTAATCGAACCTGAACAGGCCTGAAGGGCTCGTCCTCCGCCCCTTTCCATCTGGAGAACAGCAGACAGACGATCTTCTCAATGTCATTGCGTGGCCAAAGGATGAAATCCATCTCCTGTGTACAACCTATCACATCCTAAGAACACGAGAAAAAAAGTGCTTATTCAAACAAATTCATCCTGACCAAAATGTATGCAATACTATTTATACATACAAACATACAGATAGTCTGCAAAAAAGATAGGCGCAAGGTTAGTTTGGCCTGAAATGGCATGAAAACAGAACCTGGTCATGAAGAGTCATTTCCTTGCATCAGTATATATGAACTTATTGGCTATGAGTTAATGACTTAAGCCATATGTGGGGGCATAGGCTAGAGAAGATGAGAACCATTGCTTTAAGGTCCTAAAGGATTGCAAATGCACGTTTGTTTTTGTTCTTACCCTGCGCATTGACTGGTATCTGGGGGCATGCAACTGCACAACGTCCTTTTGCAGGAGTTCTATAGAGCTTTCGAGGGAGTAGCTGGAATCCCGCACACCCCTGAGGATGTTTTCTTCATAGTTGTTTGTCATCACTGGCACCACTTCTGCCACCTCAAAAAGTGCAGACTTCTTTTTCTGTCGGGAAAAAAAAATGTATCCAGTGATTAATATTAGAAGTGATTTGACCCAATTGGAAAATTTGGATGGCACATTTAAAGAAACCTAAAAGATGATGTCCTTTAATAACAATGAACCGACCTTGTCTTTGAATACAAAGGCGATATAGATCTTGAAGTCAAACTGATCAGCCAGAGATTCTCGTTTCTTTCGCAGCTGAGCACGTAGTCGATTCCTTGTTTGATTCCTTCTCGAGGTTGGGTCCCCCATTGTGAGGTTTGGATGGTAGTCTTCTCTTTTATTGAATAATTTCGGTTTACTCCTAGCTTTAAAGTCCTACAATAGGTCTTGATAGATTTTGTTAACTACCCCGTCAAGAAACAACCATAAACAGTTTTTTTCCACTATCACCTAAGGAAAAAAAACTGACACCAAATGAAAATTCGAGCAAATAAATAATAGAATTTTTTTTTATCAGACGGTCGTTTTCATTTTTTTAAAGGGCCAATGTTTAGGACGGGAATGGTAATCAGATACTACATATCCCTAGTGGTCGATACGAAATTTAGATTTAAGACATTACTTTTCCATAAGAGCATAAGGCTTCTAGTCAGCAATTTGTTGGCACGGAAGTAAATTGAATAAAGAAACTCAAATGTGTCTCTTTAGAGGTTGCATCAATAAAAGGGGGGCTTCTATCAAAACCCTAACCTTGTATACTTTGCTAGTAAAATGGAAGACTACCCAAACAAGCAGACACGTATAGTATTGCTGGGGACATTTCAAAGGCTCTCATTCATGACTGTTGGTTTGTCTATTGGTTCAGTAATGACTAGGATTCAGCGCTATGAACGTGTTTACATACGGTTTTGAAGTGCAGACAACCATGGCAGATAAACGCAGATGCCACAAAACGTTGGCACCAACTCACATCGAGAACTACGACGCCACTTGACATTTCCTGGGAAGTTTTAATGCCATTCATGTGGCTCACGGCCCGCTGTTCTCCTTGCACTGTCGATAGTCATGATGACGGTGTACGGTATGTTAGCAAACTAGCTAACCTAAGCTAGCACGCTAATCTAGGCTCACACTTAAACACTAACTAGTAGTGAACCAACCAATTACCTACATCTTATCTTTTGACTGTTTGGCATAACTGAGGCCCAGGGATGGTTGGCGTACAGTCATCATGTCGAAGTGTTTTACATTTTCTGCTAGGTTCACTCAGACAGTCTGCTCTGCGGGACCAGAGACACGCACGGTCGGGTGCCTAACTGTTTTTTCGTATGGTCAGCATTTTCGATATATTTCGACATATACCATGTCTAGACACCGACCTCTAAAACGGAATCAAACAGCGAAGCTATAACCAGACGGTGAACGTCGAACAATGAGAGCGGTCGAGACTCGGTCCACGCCTAAAGTTTTGAGGCGTCTCTCCGCTTGTTCTCCGGCTGGTTCTTTTCTTCAGTCGTCACGACCACAAACCGTCCCGCATGCCATGTCAAGATAAATTGACAATCCAGCGGAGGTCCTCCGTTCTATCCGTCGACATGTGGAGTAATTCGTCTTCCGGTGGGCCCATATTTAACAATTTTGCCAAATGTTTTTGGTTTGTTTTCGAGTCTTCGGCGCAGATAATAATGGCAAAGGCTCGTCGTTGAAAATCCTTCCTCAAAATGGCTGCGCACAACTACAAAGATGTGACGTCGACGGACATGTGACCCCGTACCAAAACAACAGGAACAAGCGTCTTACTGGGCGCGCGCCTTATTTCCATAGGTCCGTGGCGCGCGCCCCTGGTCACGTGACGTGAGCGGATGGGCGTATTTAAGATCATGGCGCGAGATCTTCATTAAATACAGGCAAGGCAATCGTTGAGGGTAATCTGTTCATAGGACCGACTGAACGCCGTTTACCGACCAACAAAAACGTTAGCTTGTAATTCCACCACCAGAAGAAGGTATGTTTAATATTAATACATAATCCGCAATCAAACCCTCGATTAACGGAGTGGAATACTGTTGTCCCCCTGCTGGTCTACCCTAGCTGATTGTGCCAAGGTTTCTAAAACATTAACCTGGTAATAATGTCTTCATTAGAATATGGGTTACTTTAGGTTATGTTCTTCAAATTCAATCTATGGTATGTTTAGTCCGGCTTTTTCTTGCTACGTTACCAATGTATTGATAACCACGTTAGCCGAATCTAAATTAACCTGTTTTTGGCTTGCTTTATTTTTTCTTTCTACGATTGCTCTGAACGAAACTCCCTGTATCTTTCAAAGTAGGCAATCCAGATGAGTTGTAACAGAACAATGAAACCAGGAAGGTCTTCAGAAAACATTCAGGTAAATAATTTGTTTATACTATTTACACTAAGTGGTAAAATAACTGAGTACCTCATGTACTAACCATAAACATTAACTAAATCCTTCACCACACATTAAACTCTCAGGCTGTCCAAATGCCCTCCAATAAAGTTGAGGGCATTTTCCCACCGAGTTAAACACACTAGTATAATAAGTACTACTCTGAATCCAACCCCTAGCCATTGTGGGCACATGAAAGGTCTGCTCATTGTCTGTGGAAGGGATACAGCAATTATACTAATTGTGAGATCTGATCCACATACTAATGTGTAAATTGCAGTGAGAAACCAGATAAGATACAGCTGGTCTCGTTTTATCTTTGACTCTGTAAATAAAACCTTTTTCTTTCTTCTGAACAATTATCTATTTTGTAGATTTGCACAATCGAAGGGCATGCAAAATAAACTGCATCCAATTGAGTTTATCCCAGTTCATCACAAATTAAATTCCCTGCCATCTGTACTGGTTGCTCTATTACCTGGCCTGCCCCTTTCCCACGCTTCTTGGGCAATCCGACAGTGGTTCTTCAACTTTCTCTTAATTCCCTTCTGTGTCATGTACCGTTGTAACTAGAGTACAGCCAAACAATATCCCTGTGACTAAAGTAACGGTGGGAACCGACTAGGCGGTTTTAGACGAACACTTGAGAGAAGAGGAGTAAAGCTTTGTATTATTTTGACAGTAGTAGTTGTAGATGGAGCTTTCATATATGACCTAACCCATTTCACTGGCAAAGCTTATTAGAAACTCCTAGAACCTTTCGATAACAGAATTTTCCCTGTCATTCTCCTACAGAGCTTCCTAAAACAGCCAAGCCAAACGATGGAGCCCAAAAGAAAAACACTTCAGGTCCTACAGCCTTCTGTTGCCAACAAAAACATGGGAAAGATATCAAAAGTATGCACTAACTTATAACTTTTGTACTTGGATTTGCAATGTGTTGAGGGAAGTTACTGAAGCATGATGCTCATGCTAACCGGATATAATTTGCTTATTCACAGGTGGGGAAAATTGTTCCCAAAAGGAAACAATGGGCCATAGAAGAAGAGAAGGGATCAAAGAGGGTGAAGGCCGAAGTCAAATCGACCCAAACTGAAGATTCGCCAGATGGTATCTCAAATGAAGCCTATGAGCTGATGGTCAAAGGTAGGTCTACTTTGTTAACATGGCACATCTCCTGGGTAGTATTCCCTATTTCACTGGTGTACATTTGGTGTTCTAACTGCTCTCTCCCTGCCCTGACTCAGAAACGCCCCCCTCTACGTACTGGAAAGAAGTGGCAGACGAGCGCAGAAAAGCCTTGTACAATGTTCTCCAGGAGAACGAGAAGGTGAGTTGATCACTGAGCCTCCGTGCTAATGTTTAGCTGTTGGGTGAGCTGTTCCCACGCTCCCAGCGGTTTCCTTGAGCAATCGGATGCTAAAAGTGTTGGGTTGCACTTCCATTACAACTCGACTGTGAAAGGATTGGGTTGATGCCTCATTTTGCCTTTAGTGAAGCATGATTTCTTTTATATTTATTTTTCTTATACTGCGTACACATAGTGACGGCATAATGAAAATGCAAAAACCAGGACATGCATTTTTTCCAATAAAGATGCACCCACTCCCCTGTGGGACTCACTATGAATGCTGTGTGGCAGTTTTGGCGTGGCCTAAATTGGTACAATTATTTTGTTTTTAACTTGGAACATGCTTCGTTTTACTTTCAAGTAAATCAATTTCTTTACCTCTGACAGCTCCACAAAGACATTGAGGTCAGAGATGAGCAAATATGCCAGCTGAAGACGGAGAATGAGGAACTGCAGGAACTTGCGCAACATGTTCAATACATGGCTGACATGATTGAGGTATGCATTATTTGATAGTCGTATATTGAGATTGAAGTGAGGGAACATTGACTGCACCTAATGTTGTGTTTTTATATAGTTTTTGTTTAAACAAACCTATGGACCATATAGCTGTACACATTTATTTGCCATTTGCAAATGTCGTCTAGTTACCATATTCACCAATTTGTACTATTGTATAATATTTTAATTGTTAGAGTTATGCATCATAAATGTTGTTACTTCTTGGCAAGTGTACTAGGAGTCTGGGGGCAATGGTCTTATCATGAAGTATTTGCAGCCCACTGCATTTGAGATGATGTGCAGGTTATGGTGGTGTAACCGGACTCCTCTTTTTAGAGGCTCACTGGAAAGGGCCCGGAGAACTTGGAGGAACTGAGGGAGATAGCCCTTGATGTGAACGAGGAGGAGGAGGAGGAGGAGGCGGAGGAGGAGGAAGAAGAAGAAGAAGAAGGTGAGATGACTCTGGAAGAGGAGTCTGGCTCTTGTAGTGAGAGGGTGGCCGAAGGAGAATCCTCAGACTCTGAAGAAGCCCAACCTTCAGACGGATGACGGGTGGAAGTTTCCTCAAACCAAAGACTGCCTTTATCGTTCTTGCCGTTCTGTATTTTTTTTTTTCGAATGTACTTTCAGAGTTTCGTGTATTTTACCATGTCCCTTCTTTTCACATTGTAACAAAACATGGATTGCCTACTTTGAATGTCTAGTTTATGAAACGTCAACTTTATGACAAACTTGAAGTCGCCCATTGGGCAGTTTTGTATATGGATGTATAGGACTCATTGTGCAGTTGTATTGCATACTTGTTTACATTTTCCTTAATTGCACTGTAAAATAAACTACTTTTAAAATCATTTGTGCTTGACTCTACTCTGCAATTGCTTCATTTGGTACAGTAATAGCCGTTCCTGCTATTTGGCTCGTCAACTGGCGTAAGGTGGCCAGAAAGTAGAAGCTCTCGGGCATAGTTCTTCAGCCATTATAACTCGGCCTCTAGCACCTCGAGGCTCCCTTGAGGCTGGAAAAAGTTAATTTATTTGTTTAGCATGGGCTGAGGTAGCAGCTTGGCTTTTGACAATGGATTCTCATGTACATGAGCACCTGTAGCATGCAGTAAACTAGTTACACTGAAATGGTTGGCCTAATTACTAAACGGCTGTTTTGCAGTAAAATGCCCACTTGACTTGATACAGTGGGCCAAGCTTAATGTTTAACTTTGGTAAAGCATGTTTAAGGAACACCAGTGTTTCATAGCCCTTCACAACAAGGCTTACAATCAATGTTTCCCAAGTGAATTAACCTGTAATTCAAAGAGGCCCTCCATTTCTGATGTAGCACATGCTGGTCCGCCCCTGCACAATGACAACCTGGTCATCAGGCTCTTAAATGTAGAGCAACTGCACTACAGTTGGGATAAGCTTTCCTGCGAATGATGCGCGGCTATGACCTGGCAAGTTATTTTGTTCATTGAATCAAGTAAGGGGTCTCAATATATGGTCAAACTGCATAATTGAGTTATTTAATAAGTCTACTTTGTATCGTTTACTGTCTTAATGTAAACGATGTAAATTATGACATGGTTTCAGATGTTAGGAATGCCAATATAAAGGTTGGTGCAGTGATCACACGTGACTATTTTAACCCTTTGTGCTTTAACGTTTCCACGCCATGCTCCTCGTTATCCTGGCAAAGGGTGGTTCACTTGTGTAGGCCAACATTTCCAGGCACAACCCGCGTAGAGAGGGGCGCGTCTGCACCCTGACCTCCTGTCCTGTCCAATGAAAATAATGGGTCTGGGAATTGATTCTGATTGGCTCGAGATTGTTGTAAAAAAAATACTATTGTTTTTTAGTAGATTTACCGGCAAAACTTTGCACAATGGCTGTATCCAGACAAACTCTAAAAACAGCCCCAATACAGGAGGGAAAGATGCATTTTCCAATCAGGAGAAGAACCCATAATCAATTATGCAAAAATAAAACTTTATTGCAACTTTCAATGAGCAGATACAATACTGTTGAGCGGGATGGAGTAAAGTATGACACAGCTAATGCAGCGACAACCGAAGCTATTGACTACAGAGACAGAGTTAAATCTCAAATGCAGCTCACGATAGCATATTTCTGTTGTACTGTATCATTTTCAATAAAAAAAAACCTCAATATATAAATGCTTTGCCAACATGTGCTTTTTGACTTGAAATGGAAAAAAGATTAATGTGTAACACTGGTCAACAGATAAAAGAAGGTCAATGATTCAAATATGAACAGAGGAATTACACTTGTTGGTACAATGGATCACATGAAATTAAAATATTGTAACGCACTTCACCTCAACATAAAATAAAAAGATCATGTTTGCACAAGGGGGCAAACCCCAGCATAGAAAAGAAACAAAAACAGTCTTCAGCTTTTTAAAGAGCAACCTTCACACATTTAGAGCTTGTAATAATAAAAATACATGTTTCACAAAAATAGTTCTGCTTGCTTTATAATACTATGGCTTCTGAACTGTGCAGATAGGAATGAGTGTAAATTTCATACACAATTCCACTGTTATTTTGCTATGCTTCTCTTTTAAGGCTATGTCTAATATGCTTGCCAAAATGCAGATGTTTGTATTGTGATGATATTGTCAACATTCAGGGTGGAGGACAAATTATAGGTGTTTCTGCTTTGGTTACTCAAAATTGCAAAAACGTGATACCGTAAAATATTTTCCCATGGGGATTGGGGCAATTTAGAGAAATAAACAAATCTATAGTATTATTTCACTCCTCAAATCTCATCACATGTTCTCCAAAATAATAATTATGAAGCATTTAAATTCCAATTACCAAAACATGAAATCATTTGTAACAAACAAAGATTATTAGACTTTTTAGAATATTAGAATTAATATATGTGAATAATAAATACATTTGAGTGAAGAAATACCATATTGGTTGTTGTTGTGGATGTCTTGAGCGACAGATTCAGTAGTACCATAACACTCATTCAAGTCAAACCAAGAGCCTCGACCTCCCAACCAAATTCCAGGTTATGATACGAGGGAGGTAAGCTCACACAATGTATTCCAAACCAATCTAACCTCTGGTATTACATCCAGTAGCCTACGTGCAATCTTTACTGCCCAAAATACCCTTTATTGTACTGTTATGCAGAAAGGACAAGCCAGTCGAAAGGCCTTAAACTGCAACCACACCATGTATTCATGATAGGAAAAATTTCTAGAAAACCGGAAGCAGTTACTAATTTGCCCATCTTGTCACACCATTCTTAACAAACTTAATTGAATGTTTTTGTGGTTACTTACACATATGTACAGGGCAATGCACTGGTCAAACTGCCAAAGTATATGATCCCTATCAACTGTTGAGGTTGAAATTCATCGATCTATATTGTCTTTTTTGCTCGCATTTTTACCACATAATCCGACATTAGATCATCTTCGAACCCATCCCTGATACACCAATAGTACTGCACACGATTCCCTGAAACTGACAAGTGGACCATCAGATTGGACAGATCTTCAAAGTAAGAACCCAAAATAGAAATCAAGTTTGGAAAAGTCACTCCACCATTACATCAGCCCTTCACAATGTGCCATATTTACACACCTGCAACAGTGCAAGAAACTCAAAATAAAAGAAGCGCACCTAACAAAATGATACCACAAAAGATATTAGAATACTTTTATAGAAACTCGGACACCATCGAAAGCTTGTGTGATAATTGAAAGCCTTATTATATCCATAGTGATGAGGTGATGGGTCGGACGGCCAACAGCTCCGGTACAGTGGATGCTATGGATACAGTGTGTTTAGAAAATGTGCTTCCAGGCCATCCAGAGATCTACCTTCTCCCCCCCTCCCACACAAAGCCTCCGTCACCCCTCCCAATACCGTGTTCGGGGCTAGGGATTCATGCTTCTCAGTCCTGGCAGTACTCAAATGGGTCCCATGTGTCTGGTTAAAGTCTGTGTCCGTATATTTCGTGTTATATTGCCGTGCGTGGCTGGCTCAGCAAGCGGGCGGGGGTGAAGGGGGCCCAACAGACCTCTACACACCCAGCAGCCACACTGGTACGTTGGGCGGAGAAAACTTCTGGAAACTTTGGAAACCATAAAAAACTCATTGCATTATTGCTCAGTGCTGCGCTCCATTTCCCCGGTCGGGTAGCATGTAAACTGCACTCCGATTGAGTTGCATGGTTTCCCCCCCGAGATGACAGAAAGTTTCCCCACCAACCTCACCACCATGTCCGCCTGATGAAGGATATCTAGGCTGAGAAGGACGGGAGCATGAGGAGGAGCTCAGGGGGGATGAGTAGGGGGAGAGGTCGGGTCGTGGTGTGTTTTTGTAGGCGATAGGCAGAGAGCAGGTCTTGTCAGAAGCCAGCATCGACCAGCTCAGCTGTTTCCTTCCCTCTTCCCCAATAGTGGCTGTGGGAGCGAGCGGCTTTCAAAGTCTTCCGTATTCTTCTAACCCGCCCTACACTGTGATAATCGAACTGCTGTCATTCAATCATCAGCGTCCTGTAGCAGTTCAGTTTGAGAAAACAAAAACGAACGCCAGTGTAACATTGGAATAACTAAACCATGTAAGTGACAAAGCCTTGTGCTAAAGTGTGTGAAAAAGAGGTTGGAGGGGGAGGGGGCTGCCAGTGGTCTTGGTCGTGGTGTGCATAAGTCTGTGCATGTACCCTACCGGGCGCGATTAGGGGGGGGGTTAGACCGAGGGAGTGTACTCTCCTGGGTGGGGGGGGGGGGGGGTGGGGGGGGGCATGTTGAGTGGCATGTGATGCCCGGTGCGTGGGGGGCGTCTCAGAAGGCGGTGGTGAGGGCATTGCTTCTCCGCGTCGCCATCAGAATCATCTCCCCTGGTACCGTGTCCAGCTGCTCGTAGGCCATACGCCCCTCCTCGCCTGGGGAGCAACACGGCATGAGGATGAGCTACAATCTGGACTCCTTCCAATCAGGACAGGGCAGGAGTCTGCGGTCTTCCTTTATGCATCCTTGAGCAACTGGTTTAATTTCGAACCTGCCCTAAACATGTTGCGATTGTGATCGTGCACATTTTGCCTTGATGTAGTCGTCAACTGTGTAAAATTCAAATTAAAACAGGTTCTACCTTATGCCGCTTTTCCACCGCACATGTAGCTCGACTCGACACGACACGACTCGACACGACTCGACACGGTAGCAGCACGGGTGCTTTTCCACCGCAAAAAGTACCTCCTGGACGTGGGCGGGGTCGGCTGCGCGAAAGGGCCGTGACGTATTTTTGTACGCGACGCAAACAACACATACGCAACCCACACATGGACAGAACCCACCTAACAACAATGGAGGACATCGATAACATTACTATTATTAGCTGGCATGTTGAAGAAGTTGAAGAAGTGGAATATATGTTGGCTGCGGCGCTGCTATGGCTGTTACCAGCATGGTTGCCATGTCGCTCTCGTGACTTCGTCACACTCTCTGGCCAATCAGTGGCCGGCCGTCTGCCGACGTCACCTTTTAGCATCGGCTCAGCTCGCTTGGAACCTAGAGCGAGGCGGTACTAGAAAAAGCAGCCACTTCAGGTACCAGGTACCATGTTTTCGCGGTGGAAACGCAAAAAATGCGAGCTGAGTCGAGTCGAGTCGAGTCGAGTCGAGTCGAGTCGTGTCGAGTCGAGTCGTGTCGAGCTGGTACCATGCAGTGGAAAAGCGGCATTAGATAGCTCATTCTACCTACGGCTTGATGGTTACTAGGTTATTTACTCACCCAAAGTGAGAAGCGTTTCAATGGCTACGTGTCTTAGCTCCTCATCGGCGGAGTCACAGAGTGCCACTACTTCCCTGATGCTCTCTGTTGCCTAGAGAGAGATGAGGACAGACACCTCATGTCAATACATTTTGCTCAAATGGACGGTGCAAATGTCAAATATTTCAAAAGCGGTAAAAGTCCCTTCACCAACTGTAATACATTTGATACATGACGTTTCAAACATAGAGTGATCTACAAATAACAATCTACAAGTATTTACAGTTGAAAATACAGATAATGTTTGAGCCTTCAAAATATTTTCAGTAAAAACGACTGATAAAGTCTCAGCATTCAAAATGGTGGCGTATTATGTCAGCTGTCCTCTGTGACCCCACTGACCTGTAGGCAGCTGAGAGCAGCACAGGCCGCTCTCTGGACGCCCACCTCCGACAGCGCCTGGGCGTAGTACTCTACCGCCTGTTGACACATACACACACTTAGCACACCTGAGCCCTCGGCTTGTGACTCATCAGTGACCCCTTTTGCAGCCAAAGACAATCACACAATAACACAAACAACAAACATACACCACTTCTTTCAGACTCCACCACAGGTGGAGTCTGAAAGAAGTGGTGTATGTTTGTTGTTTGTTGTGTCCACTTAATGATCCATCATACATTTATGTGGACACGCCCACGGCTTGTATGCGGCCCCCACAACGCACCTTGTTCCTGAAGTGTGTGTGTGCAGCCCCAGAGGAGAGGTAGTTGGCCGCGGCCTTGCTGACCTCCGGCTCCTCTGCGGTGAGCAGGCAGGCCAGGGCCCTGAGGCTGCCGTCTCTGGGCCAGAGCTGGGCCGCCGACACCTGGCCCAGCTCAGCCAGACGCAGGCCAGAGTCACCGCTGTTCAGGGACTCCACGAACACACCTGAGCGCCAGACGAGATGAGCTGGTTAGATAATGCCGTTTCACTTCCACCTGTGCAGCCGAGTCTAGAGCTAGAGAGCTAGAGTCACCAGCCTGTGTTATTTAACCATAAATACACTAAATGTGACATGTTATACCAACAGGTGTGAGTGTGATCGTGTGTAGCTGTAACAATCCGTTTTGAGGATCGGCCTATTCTGGCATCACATGTGGGCGTGTCCACCTAGATGTGTGCCGGATAGATTAGTCTAGCAGCCTAACCAGCGGACTGTTGCAAACGTTGCTCATCTATCCGTCATACATCTAGGTGGACATCTTGTGAAGTCAGAAGAGGACGATTTTCCGAACGGCTTGTAACAGCTAATAACACTCACACCTGGTGGTATAATATGTCACCATTAAGAAAAACGGTTAAAAAAAATTACAATTCCTTTGTGAAAAAGGCGGTCCAAAAAAGGCTTTGCAGAAAGCACACCATTACCAAGCAGGGTAAGGTGTATTTTATTAATCCCAAACAGCACATGAGGCTGCCACGACAGAAGAACAGAGTATCAGGCGTCACCACGATGAAGGTCAGCCCAGTGTCACTCTCTCAGCATTGCGGGCCCTCACCTTCTCGCGCCAGGCCCAGCAGGTGCGCCTCCATGTCCTGCACGTCGTGCTGCACCACGTAGCTGTGGAACTGGAACACGCTGAGGACGTCCTGGGGCAGCACGGCCGCCGCCGCCGCCGCCGCCGGGGGGGCGGGGGAGGGGGACAGCTCGGGCTTGTCCACCATCGCACCCACCACCATGCTGATCACTGCCCAGGGAGGAAGGGGGAGGAGGTTGAGTTTGAGTCCCGAGACGCTTGGGTAATTTAGCACTTTTAACGAGAAATACAGCAATGTCATATGGGAGCAAGTAAGGGGTTACAAATTTTGACCTCTGATGCCTTTAAGTTAGGAATAATGGGAATGACTGGATTATCCAAAGCACCAATGTCACACACACACACACACACACACACACACACACACACACACACACACACACACACACACACACACACACACACACACACACACACACACACACACACACACACACACACACACACACACACACACACACACACAGTCAACCCGTACCTGATTGGGCGGTGTGGGGTGGGAGCTGCTCCTGCAGCCTGGCCAGGTACAACCCGTCCATGTGCTTCAGGAGGGGCTCCAGGGTGGTGTGGAACGGCCCCCCCGCCCCGCTGCACTCCGACCAGAGGGTGAGCAGCTGGGGTCTCTCGGCCAGCCCCGGGATCACTGGGGGAGGGGGACAGAGGGGCAGAGGGGTCAGGGCGCGCTTGACAACCTACGAGGGGCTTCTGCCTAGGGGGGGGGGGGGGGGGTTTACGACCTTTAAGATCGCCTGGGGGGGATTGTGACGAAGATAAAGGCGAGGGAAATTTGACATGAAAAGTGTTTTATGTTAGGAGGATCAAAAGTTGGTTTGGTCAATTAAGACATGATCCTTGCATTACAACTTCTAAATAGCTGTAATTCTCAACGGTGGAGGATGACATCCACACCCAAACCTTCTGTGGCTTGTTTGTGTGACTTTTAATTGTTCTGAAATTCTTATCTCATTCCATGAGTGATCTTCAAAATATTACTACATCGCCTAACATGAACATGTCAGAATGTGTTTTGCCATGTGATTGTTAGGTCCTAATGTCTTGTAAGCATCATTAAACCATGTCAGTGGACTACCCTCTGTGATGACCCACCGTCTGCAGCAGATGTGATGTTTGCCAAAGTGTCCATGCTAATTTCCCCAAGCTCCTCCAACAGCTGCGTCTGGGCCGTCAGCCTCTGCAGCAGGCTGCGACGCTGCCAAACACTGCCCCCGCTGGTCAACAGCTGTCATAACATCCAAAAAGTGTCAGCTCAGTATCGCCATCATAACATCAATACTTTTTTTATTTCAGATAGTTTTGGAGCGTCATCACCTCTTGTGTTGCTTGATTTAACCAAATAATAACCAAAACTCGACCGAATAATTTACCTGGACGAGGTGATTGCAGTACTGCAGGTGAATGACAACCGCTACATCCAGGTTCTCGTTGCCGGTGGTGAGGGGTAGGGGGCTCCCGGCCACGCTGTTGCCCACTCCCGTGTCCTCCGTCAGGGCTTCGCTCAAGTGTCCCCTGGCCTCAGGATGCTGACCGCTGGAGAGATGCAGGGACAGAGACACTTACACACTGCGACCACACGGGGGCAGCAGATACCCATACGGCAAACCAATCGCATCTACTTCCTCAATGCAAGTGTTTTATTGATCAAATTCGCAGTTTCAACCGGTGACAAATTGCAATATATTTGTAAATTGGTCAAGAAATAAATTATTGAACTTAACGAAACATACAGGGTTGACGGCGACTAAGAATTAAGACAAAAATATTCACTAGCCTGCCAAGGAAAATGAAAATGTATTAAACAAATACCTTATAACAATGAAAACAATTTAATCGAATTCCTTAACCCTTGCGCTGGTGTATTAAAACACAGATGGACGCAAGTGTATCATTGCATCTCATTATTTCTGTAAAAGACAGACCCCCTCTTGGCCCCCTCCAGCGCCCCACCCTCCCCCTCTCCTCACCCCGTGCGCCCGCCCTCCATGTCCAGCGAGGGGGACCGCTGCGGCGGGGTGCGGAGGACGGCGCCGTCGTCCCCGTTGTCCTCGTCGTCGAAGTCGGACGTGTTGAGGAAGTCGAAGCTCTCCAGGGCGCTCTCCACCGTCAGGCTGAGGCTGGACGCCCGGCTCCTGTGGCCCGGCAGCCGGCACTGGGGGGGGGGGGGGGGGGGAACACTTTGAACGCCTTGATGGATATAAGGATGGTCGTGAGGATCTTTTAGTTTGCAACACCCTTCTGTTTCTGCTGGGTTTAATTTCTGTATCCGTTGCAAACATTGTGTTTTTGGAGTCACCTTTCTAAATTACAGTCTAATTCAAGACTTGTATCTCTAGGCGTAGCCTGTGAGCCAACAGTTTCCTGAATGTTGTACGATTCACGCAGAACACAATAAAGTATTACATCGAGATGAGGTTGGCCCTTTGTGGCTGTTTGCATGAGTTCGCATCTGTGTGTGTGTGTCTGTGTGCGTGCGTCTGTGTGAGGTGTGTGCTTCTGCACGTATATGTGCGTGCGTGCGTGCGTGCGTGCGTGTCTCTATCGGTGTCTGTGCGCGTGCGTGCGCTCTCACCTTCAGCAGGTCCTCCAGGCGCATCACTTCCTGCTCCAGGTCCTGCAGCTGGCTGCAGCGCTGCGTCAGCGCCTCCAGCCTCATCAGCAGGCTCTGCACCGCCTCCTCCAGGCTGCAGCCTCCGCCCTCCCCGGCCCAGCTCACGCCTCCACCCTGGGCCGCCGCCGCCGCCCCCTCCTCCTCCTCCTCCTCCCCGGCCCCGCCCGGGGCCCCGTCGTCCTCGGCGCCCATGTCCGCGGAGGTCAGCCTCCTCACCAGCTGGCGGGTGAGGCTGCCGGCGGCCTCGTCCGTGTCCAGCTCCAGGGGCTTGAGGTCCGGGTGGGCGTGGTGCAGGAACACGTCCTCGGGGGCCACCGTGGACAGCCGGCCCTCCGAGCGCAGCGACCCCGAGGCCGAGCCTCCGCCGCCGCCGCCGCCACGCTCCCACTCCGAGTCGTCCACGACGTCCGCCTCGTCGCTGGCGAAGCACGCGCCGCTGCTGCTGCTGCCTCGGCTGCCCAGCTCGTCCTCCACCTCCTCTTCCTCTACTAGCACCTCCTCCTCCTCCTCCTCCTCCTCCTCCTCTTCCTCCGTGAGCCCGTTCTCCTCCGCGATGGAGTCCTGCCTGGCGGCCGGGGGCGGGAGGGCGGAGGCGTCCGTCTCCGGGGGCGTGACCATGATGGCGGGGTGGTGCGATTGGCCGGGCGTGCTGGGGGCGGGGCTGGCGCGAGGGGTGGAGGTGGAGGCCGAGGTGTCGGAGAAGGTGAAGGAGAGGCGCTTGCACTCGGCCACGCTGCAGCCGCCGTGCTCGAACACCTCATCAGGGAGGGTGGACTGATGGCGGCGGGGCGAGAGAGAGAGGGAACGAGGGTGGAAGAGGGAGGGAGAGAGAGGGAGAGGGAGAGGGAGAGGGAGAGGGAGAGAGAGGGAGAGGGAGAGAGAGAGAGAGAGAGAGAGAGAGATCAATGCATGTATTGAAGAAGCAGAGCGACGAGCGGGAAAAAGAGACAGTTGTTAAAAGAGTCTCCAGAGGACCACGCGGCGTGCACAGCCAAGAGACACACGGCCCCCCGCAAGCCTCACTCATTCTGGGGGGGGGAAAGGTGGCGCAAGGGAGGGAAGTGCTGGGTGGAGGCGGCAGGGGAGGGGGGTGGGGGATCCACACAGCGCACTCACGTAGACCTCCAGGCTGCACTTGGGCCTGGGCCGCAGCGAGGCCAGGTCGCCGAACGAGCGGCTGCGCCTCAGCCTCTCCAGGAGGGTGTCACGGAGCGCGTGCAGGAAGGACAGCCGCTGGCGCTCCACAGGGGGCGCACGCCACTGTGGGGGCCCCCGACGCCGGGCGGGGCACAGTGGGGGGGGGGGGGGGGGGGGGGGGATGGGAGAGTGTTGGGAGTTTAGATGCAAGAGTTGCGGGGACGGGGGGGGACGGGGGGGGGAGTGCAAGAGGGAATGGGTTAGGGCGGGGGGGGGGGGGGTCAAGGGTTAGTGTCAGGGGGCAGGCAGTGACAGTGTTAACAACATATATAGGACAGCGTCATCACGGCGGTTGTACGCAGCGGAACAGGGTCAGCGCGGTGCAGGCAGCCGGAGACGGTTAGTGGGTAGCGCGACAATTAGTGACCCCCCCCCCCCCCCCCTCCTCCTCCCCACCCAAGGGGCTGAGGAACAGAGGACCCAGCTGGTCTGATCTAGTTCCCGGCTGTCGTCCGACAGCGGTCTCGCGCCACAGGGGGACTCACGAAGAAGCTGGTGTCCTGGAAGGTGGGGGTCTCGGGGGTCCCCTGGCTGTAGATGGACACCCGCCGCTGGAGCGCCGCCGCCTTGCTGACGTTCCCCGAGGACAGGCTGAGGTCCTCCACGTCGAAGGGGCTACACGGGGCGGGAGGGAGGGGGGAGAGGGAGAGGGAGGGGGGAGAGGGAGAGGGAGGGGGAGAGAGAGGTTGAATAAGGGAGGGCTTTTGTAGGATAAAGTTGAACGGAATCAAAGTTGAAGTCTTTGATTGCCTTCTTTGATCGTCTTTTTTTTATCAGATCACTAAAGGTGTAAAGGTGTAATAAAACCCAGTTCTAATATCAGCCTGTTTTACCACCAGGTGGGAGCCCGGATTATTCTTTAAGAGCGTTTTAAAGTCCATCCAATGGAGATCATCGATTATTTATCTGGGTGGCCACGCCCACTTGTGACGTCACTCAGGAATAGGACTTTTTAAATTGGTTGACCCGACTAATCAGCCTCACACCTGGGGGTAGATAAGGACCCCTATAAACAGAGTACTCTTATGAGCATTAGTTTATGAACCAACAAGTTATGCAGATTACAATGACTCCCTCCCCATGACAGACTGCCCGCATGACGAACATCATGGGATGGCGTTCCACATTCTCTTCGTCATACGAGTAAAGCGATGTGCAAACCCCTCACTACTTACAACCAGGTGACCTCCAGGTTGAGTTTGATGGTTCCCAGGTCGTTGACGTCCACGGCCACGACCTGGGGCATGGCGGTGAACAGCTCCTTGGTCTCGCAGATCACAGAGCCCACCAGGAGGTGGGTGGCCAGCCCCTTCAGCTCTGTCACCTGGCGGGAGGGAATCACCACCACCACCAAGTGTAAAGAGACTTTGAGTTATTGTGTCATCCATTGTCTTACAACATTCTCAGAATGGGTTTCCCCATTGGGAATCAAACCCATAACCCTGGCAGCGTTAATGCCATGCACGACCAGAGTTGGGCTAGACAGTACCACCATAACCAGGTTTAATAATCTGGTTGAGAGTCTATGAAGCTCATTAATCCTAGCAAGAGATAGCATAAGCAAGCTAAGCTAACCCCCTGTGAATAAGGGCAATTTCCTTTGAGGGAGGTCTCATGCTACACTCAAGACTTTAAAAAGTATAACATTTGAAGAAAGCGATCTATCCATGGCTGTAGTCTGTAGGTGAGTGAGGTCAGTTTGGTGGTGGGCAGCAGTCTCTTGGTGAGCAGGCACCTTGATGTTGATGAGGTCCGTGATGAGGGGCATGAAGACCATCTCCTCTCCGTCCCAGCTCTGGCGGGAGTTCACCTCTATCTTCCCCTTCAGCTTCCACCGCTGGCGGCCGTACCTCATGAAGATCTGAGAGGGACGACAGACGGCAGAGAAACAGCTTGAGTTAGGGCATCAGGGAGAGAGCAAAATGTCAAAACTTTAAATACATTTTAAACAAAACAGTTCTTAGTATAGTCAGACCTTCAAATATACGGTTATTTTAGACTGAAAGCCAACAAACGGAAGCTATATAGAGCAACTGGGAAATGGATGTTTTTTGAAGCATTCCCCTGGAGCAATGCTAGATATATCACAACCAAAACAACCAGAGAGAAGAACCAAACCTTACCTCGTACTGATCTCCGGGACAGAGTCTGGCGAAGCCTGCTAGACCTAAATGTCAGAAGAGATGAATAAACATTTCACTCATGTGATCACCAGGCCTCTGCGCTTATGTAAGCTCTGCCTGCTTTCACAGTTTCACAGACGGATAAAAGGTTTCTTTAAAAGGAAATTAGGAACTTATGAAGTGTGCTTTTGAAAACACTTGAAAATAAACCATCCAGCATCACAATACTTTATAACCCCCACCTCCAGTTGAACACTTTTTTTTTAAACATTGAATTTAAAAGTAAAATGTCATACTTTATTTTCAGGATGTACTCCCCATTACGAACCATCCTTTTACTTATACTATTAAAATGTTAATACTTTCAGTAATGCTGTGGTGTAGGGCATATCGTTATAATACTAATACTATTAGTAATGCTCATGTGTAGGACATATCTATGTTCTTCACCAGAGACATCATATGTTGTGAAAGCATCACTCTCAGCTCACCTTTCATTTTGATATGGAACTCCCCAAGTAGGCTCTCCAGCTCGATCTCAAAGGTGCTCATGTTCTGCATACGGGAGACGGAGACACCAACAACAGTCATTTGAGTGAGGAAGACAAGAGGTATTTACACCAGTCATAACTCAAAGTCAAGAGGATTGAGCTCCAGGCTTAAAGGATAACTTTGGGAATCATGGAAAGTATCTCAAAGTTATCCTGTAAAAATGGCTTGTAATTACTGTTTCAGTGAGTTATGTTGACACGCATCTAAAGTTAAAAATCAAAGTATCTCAAGTATTTGAAGTGGAAATTGTAAGTATTATCCATGCTTTCACTTCAAGGACATCTAGATCACCATCACCACTCAGGTGCATGGGTTCTAGGCAAGGGTCTTTGAAAAGAGAAGCATAAGGTGCACAACACTTAATCTCTCCGCCCAAGGATTTTCTTTTCACATTGCTCATATCGCTTGCCAACAGTCCATTGAAAGCTTTTTATGTCTTTGAACCAGAATGCATTTCAACACCATGCTAATCAGCCTAAGCTACATGTAAGCTGCTATGTTTGTGTGTCTACCTCTGTGAGAAATCCTCCTGGGCATAAATAGATATATAGCTTGTAGCTTGACGAGCATGCAGCATGGTACAAAAAATGAACACGATTTTGTTACCATGCTACATGCTGATCAGGCTGTAAGCTAACGGCACCACCTGTATGCTAGGCCGGCAGGCCGCTGGCGTGGCCGCGTACCTCGGTGTACTCCTTGTATCTGCGGTTGACCTCGGCGATGCTCTCCTTGGTGGCCTTGGTGGAGGGGGAGGAGGAGAAGGCCTGCTTCATCCTGCTGGCGCCGTCCCTCAGCCGGCTCTGGATGCAGAATGCCTCGTACAGCTCGTCCACCTGGACGCACGCACGCACGCACACACACACACACACACACACACACACACACACACACACACACACACACACACACACACACACACACACACACACACACACACACACACACACACACACACACACACACACTGTCGTTTAGTAAAGGCGACAGAACCGTCTAATCATCCAAGGGCAAACTAAAGTTCGGATGTACTAGAGTCACGGTGGGAACTCTTCTTTATGGGACCGGCCGACGCGGCACTCCGATGCTTCCTACACGGCCCAGCCCTTCCCCTTGGCTTTATAGATCTGTTTCCCCCAGGGAGAGGACAGAGGGGTGAGGGTAACTAGGATGGCACAGGAGCCGCGGAGCCGCGACCCAGAAAGAGCAAAGAACATCGATCCGACAGACTGGGAGAAAGTGGCAGCTATTTTTGGACGTCAACGCTCCACCTTTTCAGAATTGTCATTCCAGGAAACAGAGCTCATGATGCAGGCCCCTTTCACCGTAGTCTCAGTTATCCCCACCCTTCAAAACAACCCCCCCCCCCCCGCTAATAGCCCATTTGAAGCCGTCTGGAGTTTGTGGTTTACACACGCCCGCACCAGCTAATCACGGCCCCGGGGGACCTGGGCCCGTTCCCATGGAAATGCTGTTCAATTTTGTGCTTTTTTTTTTTCTTCTCAGAATGATGTGCAAAACATTTGAAAACCTCAGCTGGTAAGTGAACATTAGAGCCGGGAGGGGGTGTCTCTGTGTGTGTGTGTGTGTGTGTGTGTGTGTGTGTGTGTGTGTGTGTGTGTGTGTGTGTGTGTGTGTGTGTGTGTGTGTGTGTGTGTGTGTGTGTGTGTGTGTGTGTGTGTGTGTGTGTGTGTGTGTGTGTGTGTGTGCGACCATTTTTGGTTTACACCGCAATTGATACAGCAGTAGTCAATTGTAATATTCCTTACAAATATTTGACAAAATGCCCCCGACTATAGGTACACTTTCCAACAACTTTCCTTGAACTGCCCCTTCAATCACTTAAATCATCATCTCATACAGCCTCTTTTAAAACAGCCCATAATAACCTCATCTTTCCCAGCAGAGTTTATTGATATGGCAACAGCCAAGCAGAGCCAATCACCTCTGGAGAGCTCATCAAAGGGAAATATTCAGACGTGCCTGTCCTCTGAAATATTCATACTTCGCCTCACCCTTTATAACACTCATTAGGGAAAAGTAGGACATTTGACCATTTTGGCATTGGCTGTCCAAAACGACTCTCTACAATATCCTCGGTGTGTGTGCACATGACAGAGGGACTGCAGAGAGCAGAATGCATTAGTCCCTGCAGCTATTTCTTCTGTCGGTTCTTAGTTGTCTCAACCTTTAAAGAGTGAAAGAGAAACACCCGCCTTATTTTGCTCTCTATTATTCTTTGTTGTCCGTGTGTGTGAGTGAGTGAGTGAGTGAGTGAGTGAGTGAGTGAGTGAGTGAGTGAGTGAGTGAGTGAGTGAGTGAGTGAGTGAGTGAGTGAGTGAGTGAGTGAGCGAGCGAGTGAGCGATTGAGTGATACTCACTCACTCGTAGTATTAGTATGTATTACATGACGGTTCACAAGAAAAAGGGCAACGCTTCCATTGTTACAAAGAGGACCGGGTCCAATTTTACCGCAGGCTTTTCTGGTAGGGTCGGCATAGGTGTGTGACAGATGACAATGAAGAAACATGCAGAAGATAGACTTCATGGGGATGAACAACTGCTGAACAACACTGAACCTGGCAGCAGGTAAACCAATGTTTTCCACACTCTGATTTTGGATGGCAGCAAAATCTGAATTCACAACTAAGTGAAAGACCCAGCAAGCAAACAAGCAAAACATCATTAATCCATGAATCCACGCCATGCTGTAGGATTGTAAGATAGGCGAGCGCAGACACAGGCACTTGTTACTCACTGTTGTGGTTCCGATAAGAATCTCCTAATGCTGCCTACAAGAACCAGCTACACTTAAACATGCCTGGGGGCTAATGCTACAGGGTGGTCCCACACACACACACACACACACACACACACACACACACACACACACACACACACACACACACACACACACACACACACACACACACACACACACACACACACACACACTGATGGTACTGACAACACCAACCCATGGACAGACAGACACACAGTGGGCCGGTGGTTTTTGGGTTTAGTAGTAAACAGGCCCCCCCCCGAACCAAACTAAGCCCCCCCCCCATAAAAGTAGGAATTAAAGTAATTATTTGAATTAACATAACTCAGAACCTAAAACATTCAAATAATAAACAAACTACAATATATTATCCAATCTCAGAGTTATTGGAATACACATTGTTCAAATGGTGTATTCTGGTGGACCTTTCATTAACAACCATGGCAGAAAGCATTAGAATAAACGGATAGCCTTAAGCTGTTACGAGCAATGATGGGACAAGCCTGTGTTTTTTTCAATCAAACCCAATGTAACCATACCATACGATACAGAGAAGAAACCCTGTTTAAGGTTTCTGGTTGCAAAGCCATTTTACAGATATAAACTCATTCAGATCATCGTTTTATCATGTGGGGTAAGCCTATAGAATTAACATTGGGGAGGTATCTGGGGTAAACATGTTGGAATAGGGTTTACTGCTAGGTTTAAAGGATTGGTTTAGCTTGAACCATTGGTCGGACAGGGTTGTGGATACAAAAGGTAAATCTTTAGGATGAGGCATGAATCCTCTTCAGAGTCGGCCATTATCCTACAGAGTAGGGGTTTACGTGTGCACACTCCAAACTGCCTCAGACACATATACACAAACACACTCAAACGTGAGCGCACACTCAAATGCGCACACACGCACACACACACACACACGGATTATGAAGAGATTATAACAGGCGGGGCACATCAAACGTGTGTGTGTGTGTGTGTGTGTGTGTGTGTGTGTGTGTGTGTGTGTGTGTGTGTGTGTGTGGCAAGAGTAGCAATGAAGAAAGGCGGGGCAGGGATTAGGGGTTGAAAGTCCCGTTAATTAAACAAGTAATGCAAATGTGACACATTATTGTATGTTGTAATGAGACAAAAGACACAAGCACACACACACACACACACACACACACACACACACACACACACACACACACACACACACACACACACACACACACACACACACACACACACACACACACACACACACACACGTTGAAATGGGCCACCTGCCTCATCAATGTTGGCCTATTACATCGTTGACATCTGCTGTCAAAATTCGGCAAAAATATCATGCGTCACGAACAAACACACGTGCAGACACACAAACACACAGACAAAGACTCATCACCAGGTTGCTGATGGATGTCAAGATGTCCCCTTTGGCGGTTGCCTCACTGGCAGCTGTACCACACAAAAGGCGTCACAAGGCACCAGCCCAGACTAAACAATGACTGACACACACACACACACACACACACACACACACACAGTACTCGTCAGATGTCTAAGATGGCACGAGGACACGCCTACGCACACCGTGATGACAGGAGACTCATCGCCACCTGTGTCCTGACAGAGAGACCTTCCTGTCCGGGCTCGCCCTACTTCCTGGGTTCAACTGTACAAACCACTCACGCAGGAGGTTGCACAAAGTACAGGGAATGTGGTGTGTTTTATTGTATCCTGATTCCTGACACACTTCAGGGCACGTTGCTGGTCGTCCCTCCCTCTCTCTCCATCTCTCTCATCCCTTGGTCCCCTCTCCTCCTCCCTCATATCGACTCTTCTTCACTGTGGTCGTTGCTCGCCCTCTCTTCTGTTCCTGCCCACCGTGACCTAGATTCACCCAATGGTTTCCCACAAACACTGAACTGTGTGTGTGTGTGTGTGTGTGTGTGTGTGTGTGTGTGTGTGTGTGTGTGTGTGTGTGTGTGTGTGTGTGTGTGTGTGTGTGTGTGTGTGTGTGTGTGTGTGTGTGTGTGTGTGTGTGTGTGTGTGTGTCTGTGTGTGTGCGTGTTCTGTTCTTGTAATGTCCTCGTACATCTGCTTATTGTTCAATCATCATCCTCCTCTGACTATTATAGTGACCGTTACTTGGAGATATTCAGGGCATCAAAGACCACATCTAAGGGTAACCATGGTTAACCCTGGAGCATTTGTGTGTGTGTGTGTGTGTGTGTGTGTGTGTGTGTGTGTGTGTGTGTGTGTGTGTGTGTGTGTGTGTGTGTGTGTGTGTGTGTGTGTGTGTGTGTGTGTGTGTGTGTGTGTGTGGCCTGCTGTCCAATTTTATTTGACACACAGCATGAGGGCTCCTAAAAGCAGGGCACAAAATGGGTATTTTGTGTGGTCCCCCTACCTTACTTTTCTTTAGCTTTTGTATTTCCCCTGACCTAGTCATACAAAAACAAGTGTGCCACAAATAAAATCGAACCATAACCCTAGAGCCTCAAATGCTTGCCAGCATATTTGGGCCACACATCAATGCCACCAACAAAATACAGAAACTAGCATAACGTTAACAGAGCGTAACCCTAACTTCTTGAATTGCTCTTCTGGGAATAACACAATTTTGTCTTAACTAACAAGGTTGGTGATTTCCCACTTAAAATGGCGGCATGTGGCTTCGACGGTAGAGCGGGTTGGCTGGTAACATCAAGGTTGCTAGTTTGATCCCCGGCTCCTCCTACGTGTGTCGAGGTGTCCCTGGGCAAGGCACCTCACCCTAAATTCTCCCAATGAGCTGGCTGTCACCTGGCATGGCTGACGCCGCCGTCGGTGTATGTATGTGTGCATGAATGGGTGAATGTCAGGCAACATTGTAAAGCGCTTTGGGTGGCCTAGGGTATATATGCAGTCCATTTACCAAACAAAACCCATTCGACTCTTGAAGGGGCGGGCGGTTCGCACCAAATCCTTAAGTCAGAGGGGCTCACCTTGCTCATGTGAAACTCCAGGCGTCTCATGTAGCGCTCGATCGTTTTGATTTGCTGCAGAGGAACCAAATTTCAGAAAGAATACAGTTTAGTGTAGTAGGGAGCGGCCGTGTGACAGCACGGGTGCTAGGACAGCGGTGACTCAATGATATATTTTGAGTATGCAGCTTGTTCTTGGTATGCTTTACCATTAACATGTCATCTTAAAATATCCCCCCCCCCCCCCCCCCCCCCCCCCCCGGGAAAAAACCCACAGCCTGCAAACTCACCTTGTCCAGATCGTACAGCACTCCCTGTAAAGAACACACACACACACACACACACACACACACACACACACACACACACACACACACACACACACACACACACACACACACACACACACACACACACACACACACACACACACACACAGTTAATGCGAGGCCTGTCGGAGGCTAGATGAAGTAATGAGGCTGTAGTGGCCTGAAATCCCATGCGAGCGTGCACACTGATTGCGTCTGTGTGTGCGTGCACAATGCATACGGGTGTGAATTCATGTATGTCGAAAAAAAGGCATCCGCCATCTGGGTAACCTCAGCCTCAACATTCACGTTCGACTCCATGATCATCTAAATGATCCTGGAGCAGAGAGGCTTCCAGAGACCTGCGCGTGTGCAGCCGTTAACCGCCAGTCACATCATTAAAGAGGGGGCCCGCCGTCACCCTGACGACATCAAGCCCCCTTTACAACGGACTCCCGGACCTGGTCCAACAGCCGCCCGGTGAGAAGCAGCGGAGATGTCTTAGTGAGATCTCACCAGGCGAGAGTTCCTCCTCATGTCCTTCATGTGGGAGAGCAGCTTGTCCAGCTCTGTCTGGTGGACCTCCAGGTACTCACTGGGGGGGGGGGGGGGGGGGGGGGGGGGGACAGGAATGGGAGTAGAGTCAGCCTCAAAGAGCAAAGTCCTTCACGGCTTACAGTTTGAGCCAACGCTTCAACTTTAAGACTTGAAGTTGAAGCCAACGCTTGTGTAGAGTCAAGAATCCAATAGGTTTGACTGGGTGATGCATTGATGTTTTTTCCTGACAAAGCAAACCTCACTACCTCCGAACTGAGGTAATTGGACAGTTCACTGACAGTTCACTGTCCAATTACCGGTAACAAAAGGCTAGTTGATTTAGCTCCCTCAAAACAATCAATTTACATGAGACAACACACACCTAAGGTGACATTTAAAGTCATGCCTTGTGCTAGTGAGTGCCTCAGCCTCAGGCTGTTGGACAAAGGAAAGGCAATCTTTGTTTACTAACAGAAGTGTAAAGGAAACACACAGGCAGTGTGTGTGTGTGTGTGTGTGTGTGTGTGTGTGTGTGTGTGTGTGTGTGTGTGTGTGTGTGTGTGTGTGTGTGTGTGTGTGTGTGTGTGTGTGTGTGTGTGTGTGTGTGTGTGTGTGTGTGTGTGAGACTCACTCCAGGCCCTGTTTGAGGGCGGTGTACACCTCCTCCAGCCTCTTAGGCTGGGGGTCTCGTGATCCGCTGCTCCCCTTGTGTCCCGACAGGTGGGGCTTCTTGGGCTTGGACTGGGGCTTCTTCTGGACCACCGCGTTCCCCATGAAGGAGTTACACCTGCATATGCACATACACACACACACACACACACACAGTGAAACACACGCATGAATGAGTGGATATATTCCATGTATTTTTGTATACAAAAGCACAAACGCATCATTAGTAATGTTCTATTTGTTTTGCAATATGTACTGTTATGTTTATTTTTGAATTGGTACAATGTTTTAAGGGTACAAGATTTGCATGTTTGAAAGAAAGAAAAAAAATGTATACAAAAGGCTCCAATTCAACTAACTGGGTAAAAAAAGCAGCTCATATGAGCCATGGGAAATGACAAGCCTCTTCTACTTAAAGGGACGCAAATTAACTGAAGTTGATGGGCTGGGCTAATTCAAGAGGTCCACTCTGGGGCTGATTTAAGTGGGGGGCATCAGAACAAAGGCCTGGTGGCTGAACACGGCCACATTGTGTGATAACCTCAAAAGAAAATAAGAAAACTAAAATCCGTTAGAAGGAAAATCCCATTTCTGGCTCACAGACATTTAAATGCTTAAAGGGCCGACTCGAGGTTGCAGATTTAGCTGGCGGATGACATTTCCTCGGGCATTTGTGCCGAAACACCCGCGTCATCTACGTGACGACGGAGAGAGAAACCGGCAGTTGTGGATCCCAACAAGCCGCGACACGCCGCGCTCCGCTGCCCTCCAGCGCTCGCGGCGTGCCCTGCTCAGAGCGCCGCTGCCGCCGCCGCACACACATAATAACACGATGGGGCGGACACACGGAGATGTGACGTAGCCCCGAGGACCCGTTAGCCGTGGTTAGCTCGTCTGGCCCCGCGGTCGGGGTTAGGAGAATACTCGGCAGCAGACACACGCTTCCACACAAGTACTCACGTAATCGTGCACGCACTTGTGTAACCAGACACCAATTCACATGCCAGACGGATGTGGGTTGATTCATTTTCTCACACACACACACACACACACACACACACACACACACACACACACACACACACACACACACACACACACACACACACACACACACACACACACACACACACACACACACACACACACACAGCGTCGCTCGTTATCAGAATAGAAACTTGTCGGCAGATCTCAGTCGCCCACACGTTTGATTTATTCCAGCCAGATTCCCCCCGTCTGCGCTTTCAAGAGGAGGAGTGGGGACCGAGGTCGTGGGGGTCGTCAACTCATTGTCCACCAGCAGTGGCCTCATCAAACAGATCCCCACCACAGGCACTGAAACACGGACCCTGGAGTCAGCTGGGATACAACACTCGGCAGGGAGATAGTTTGGGCCTTTTAAGGAGCAGGACTGAAAAAAAAACCTTCACTAAGCCTGCGTCACAATTGCCCCAGGCTGTGAAGAAGCCTGTTTACATGATCAATGAACCCTTTTAGAACAAAGTGTAGTTGGAAAGTGTGCAGGCAGATCAGACTTGCATCTCTTACTTGCGCTTGAACACTCAGACATCCACAATTCTCCCTTTGTTGTCATTACTTTCCCTCCACTTGACTATACTACAGCCTTGTACACCTTATACTGCACATCTGAACGCGCATGACCATCCCTACGTGTGTTCGCCTGTCTTGCGTCTATTACTCCGCGGTGTCAAACACATCTCACAACATAGCTCTACTCTGTCCATTCAGGGGGTTTTTCACAGTTTTCTTCCAACAGATTCACAGCAGGCGTGCTCTGCTTACCGCGAGCGTCGCTCCTGTAGCGTGCTGAAGCCGGCGAAGGATTGGCTCCGGATGATTCCGTTGGGGCCCCCCGGTGAGTGGGTCCCCGATGCCATGATCTCCGGGACGCGAGAAGACACCCCTGGAAGACGAGAAGAGGAGAGCACCACAGAGAGCGTTAACGGTTGATGTTTTCTCAAAGTCCCAGTCCTAGGTCCTCGTCGTCTAGCGACAGACGCATGACAAAATACGAACAACAGAGAGTCGACCACCGTCACCAGGCCCAGAGAAACACGGTGCGGTGCATGTTTGTCTGTGTGTGGCTCTTTACATTTGTGTGTATAAGTGGAGGCAGCTGTGTGAAGGAGATCTCAAGACATGGATGAGCAGCATTCACCGGCATGTGCTTACATGCCCTGCCTGCCTTCAGGCCCTCTGCACTACTGTCACCACACACACACACACACACACACACACACACACACACACACACTGGTATCACTCATCCCCTCTGTCCCCAACTTCCCCCACCCCCTCCAGCATTTACATTCATATTTAATCATCTAATTGTTCTAATCATTGTATTGTTTTGCTGTTGTAGGCACTTCATTTACTTACTACTGCTTTGTAAACGCAGTATAAATAAAGTGATTGTTTTCCCTCGGTGACCTGTGCACTGTGCGCTTCCTAGGGTGCTATACACCTTGAGAGTCTGGCAGGGGTTTGAGTGCACCAAGGCCCGGAACTAAACTGATATGTTTTGGTGCGTGGGTAAACCATATTGTTTGTCATATGATATTTTTTGTCGGCCGTAGCTTTTGTTTGCAGTCACGTTGTCCTGCGTGTGATGATGTAAGGGAACCTTTGGTATCAGTTATCAAACCCTCAGACCCATCAGAACACAGAACAACACTGTACTGTGTTCTGATGTGGTCTTTGAAGACGGTCTATTCGTATCGAGGGTTTATAATTAGCCACAATCTCCCGTCAGAGAGTCAATGCCATTGCATTAGGTTCTCAAGGAAGACCGATGGAGTTGTCAACGACAACACTTTTGTGGTTTTGAAAAGACGAGTGTCTACATTTAGCCCTGTACCCGCTCAGATCATTTATGTTTTTTTTAATTCAATGCGCTTCATGCTGCAGAGAAAATAGCAGCGAGAGAGACACTTATAGGAGTGGAATGGTCGACCACATAATAAAACAATAATGATGTTGAGAACATCAAAGCCTGAAGGGTTAGGGGCCCAAGAGAAAAACTCAAACATGGGCTTTACAGCCCCCATGGGGAAACTAAAACACAGCCTTGACACTCTTGGCACTTTGTTCTGGATGTGAATCATGTGGAACGGCAAACATGCTCAAGTTCAAATGACCCTTCTGTGATACAAAAACAAACTATTTTCTATAATTAAAAATAAATATATTTAGGTGGATATAAATCAAAAACTGGAAAGATAAAAAAGTACATTTGTAAGAAAAAAAAGGGTTGAGTCAAAGATGTTCCGGTCATCTGAAGGGTATCTGCAGTCATCGGTTCCTTTTGCAGCAGTAGAGACTGTGTTTAGATAAAAACACAATATGTAGAGATAAACTCCCTCCACTCATCCACTTCACCTTCAACAACCACCACCGTACAGAGCCTCCAGTCCAGTCCACAATTTATGCTACGCTGTGATATTCTATGCTATGCTGTGCTATGCTATGCTATGCTGTGCTATGCTATGCTATGCTGTGCTATGCTATGCTATGCTGACCGCAGCATGGCTGCACCTGACTAGGCTGTAAGCTGAGCCCCAAGGCTCCATTAGCGGCCCTGCAGTTTACGTGGGTCCAAACAGAGAGGGGTCCAGTGTCAATCTGTGGTCTGCCTGGCTGTTAAGCTCTGGAGACCACCTAGCGTGTGCGTGTGTGTGTGTGTGGGGGGGGGGGGGGTTACTCTTCGTCCTCACAAACTAAAGATAACAAAAACCTGAGGGAGAGTTTCCCCTCCAGTGTACAATACAGTGATGACAAACAGCAAAGAGGAGCGTTTAAGTTAATCGGAATCGAGTCTCGGAATCGAACCCGGATCCCAACACACACAAGGCATATAGCTTGTGGGAGGAGTTGCAGCGGGGGGGAGGGGTAGTGCACTTGAGGGGTTGAATCACACCAGCCGGCACCCAGAGGGCGATCTCCTAACGTGGAGTTTCTAACGTGGTGATCATCACACGTCATTCTGCTCCTTCCTCGTTTTCAGGTTCACACGACGGTCGAGACCCGAGGGGACAAAGGGCGGCCTGTTCTCCATCCCTGACGGTGGCCCTCGCTGCTGGGGGGCTCACACACACACGCTTCCTCCTGGGTCTGGGCTCTGCCGGTTGGCTGGTAACGGACATTGTGTGTGTGTGTGTGTGTGTGTGTGTGTGTGTGTGTGTGTGTGTGTGTGTGTGTGTGTGTGTGTGTGTGTGTGTGTGTGTGTGTGTGTGTGTGTGTGTGTGTTGCCATTCATCCATACATCTTTCTGTCGCAGTGGGGGGGTGTGAGGGGGGTGTGAGGGGGGCTTTCACTGAATTTGGAGGGAAAGGAATGGGGGGGGGGGGGGGTGGGGGTAGTGTCAACATACAAATTGGAATGCAGGAGCACCCTGCGCTCACACAGACCCCCCCTCCCCCCCAAGAGGAGACTGTCATGTAGTCTCTCTATCTAAAGCCTCGACAGCCAGTAACCCAATCCCCGCTCCCCGACAGCGGAACCGGGAGCTTGAGAGAGAGCCGGTGACATCAGCGCCACACAATAGTGTGCCACAAGCCTGTGTGTATGGGTGGGTGGGGGTTGGTGGGGGGTGGTGGGGCGACAATAGGCACGGGAGAACGATACTGTTCCAGCTATTTATAGGGTGGCTCTACAGCTGTGGCCGTGGGGCTCACTCTTGACCGCTCGGGTGAAACTGTGCAAATGAATGACCGCGGACAATGGTTACGTTTGGCCCGTCTGGGTGTGTTTGGGCTGAACCGGTGGACCTAACGGCTCTGATTCGCTCTCGTACTCGCTCTCTCCGCTTCTCGGAGAAGAGAAAACATACAAAGCATAGGTGTGTATATTTGTGATCCAAAAATAGGCAAAGATGGTCGTCGTGAAAGGCAAACTATTTAGGTCGTGCTTTGAACCGCCTTTTAAGTAAGTATTTTTCTACAACCTTTTATGTGCTACAAGCTTGACTCCAGAACAGTCTGTGCCGGGCCATGACAGGACAGCATCTTCACAAATGACCCGGGCAATTTCACAGTTCAGAACGCCCTGAACGCTGCCATCAGCAGTTCAGAGGGACTAAAGGGACAGGAATAAAAGGAATAATACTGAACGATGGGCCAGCCGGAGTACGGTCGGTCGCTTTGACTTTCCCATCATCACTGAACCACTGAACAGCTCTGCCCAGCCCTTTAAGAAATATTAGGCTCTCATGTTCCAACCCGAGGTTGTAGATGCCTATTTATCATTTATTCATAATGTTATATTTGGTATATTCATTTATAATATAACCTTATATTATCTGATGCCATCAGTAGCTATTCTGATTAAACCACTCATGCTCTATCTACCAGTATTTCGAGTGATAAACACATGAGGTTGGTATGCGGTACATTGTGTTGTTACGTTCTCACGCCACCGCACACAACTAAACCGTCTCTCCCATAGATTAGCAGCGCAAAACCTTGCTCTCTATTGAAAAAAGCCCAAACAAAAAGGTGCACACACACACACACACACACACACACACACACACACACACGCACACACACGCCCCTTCAGTGTCAATTCTCATCTAAAGAGCTTTTCACAGGGAACACAAGCCCCCTGGTTGGGTGCCAGCCTCACCATGCTGCTCAATACAACAGCCTCCCCCAACCCATTCACAGATCACACCTCACCACCAAGTGCACACTGCGCGCATGGGTGTGTGTGTGTGTGTGTGTGTGTGTGTGTGTGTGTGTGTGTGTGTGTGTGTGTGTGTGTGTGTGTGTGTGTGTGTGTGTGTGTGTGTGAAAAATGCGAGTATCAAATTGATTAGTATTCTGAAAAGCAATCTGGCGGGATTGCAACACAAACGTGCGCACGCACACACACACACACACACACACACACACACACACACAAAGATGTATGTATGAATGGCAACACACACACACACACACACACACACACACACACACAGGTTAGAGAAAGGACATGGAAGAGAGCAGGAGAGCTCAGGGTAATATCAATTTGCTCGCCCAATTTTCAGTGCCTGTGTGTGCTTGCATTTAAACACCTGAATACATGATAGAGAGAGAGAAACAGAGTGTAATATCATATGAGTGGGTAGTTGATATGCCTGTGTTAATTTAGCTAGAAGACAAGTATGTATTGGTAAAAGAAGGCAAGCTATTAGGTCCGTGTGTGGTTGTACTTTTTCTACATACGTTTGAGTGTGTGTTTGCGTGCGTGTGTGTTTGGTTATGTGTGTGCACCTGTGTGCATACGTGTGTGCATGTCGATGGTCTATGATATTAATGTTTAGTTTCTGGCGGAGACCCCATCTGCACCAGGAAATCTGTGTGGGCCATTTAATATATCATCATCATCATCATCATCACCTTTCCTCATATGCTGATGTCACCAAGTTTAGCCACTTCACATTGATTCTTAATGTGCCGCATCCCATTCAGCCACTTTCTTTCCCCCCCCATCTCTCCCTTGTATTCCTCTCCTCCCCTCCTGTTCCGTCTGCATATTCGACATGCTCCACCCCCGGTTCGCTGGCTCCGCCCCCGGTTGACTTGCTCCTCTCCGTCTCAGGTTAAGTACCCGTTGACACCGCTTATGCGCAGCCAAGTCTTTGCTTCTTATGCCCACTACTGTACCCCTCCAACGTGTGTGTGTGTGTGTATGTGTGTGTGTGTGTGTTTGAGTGTGACATATTTGTGAGAAAGTTACATAAACCTCAGACTGAACCCAGGGTGCCTGTTCAATGGCTAATCTTACCGCCTGTATAAATTGCCTTCACCATGGCAACAGCAGACAAGTGTGTTATGTAAAAAAAGAAAATGAACTAGGCTAACGGCCAACCTGTAGGACAAAACACACTCAACCCCTTTCAAAATATCCACTTACTAATAAATAGAGAGGGCATCAAATGTCAGCCAATTAACAAACATATTTGAAGTGTGGTACAAAATGTCTCTCCTAGCTTGTTTTATGTTTTAAAACAGACTGAATCTGAAACGAAGAGCCATCATCCTCCTCCCTGCTTGATTTTGCCCATGGATATTAATTTAGACAGGAGCGAGAGACAGGAGTGGGAAAGAGATGACGCTAGCTAGCTAGTGTGGGCAGGAGGGTGAGCTAGCTTGGCACCAATACGACAGTTTAGACAGTTGACTGAAAACATCACCACAGAGAGCTCAAAAACACAACAGCGGAGCTCATTACATTTAAGAAATGAAAATACACAAGGATAATATTTACCCATCAGTGAAATGCTCAACTCAGATCTGGTATAATGTATGTTAATATAATATAATATAATATAATATAATATACCAAGCATGTTAAGAATAGACTACTAGCGACATGAATAACGCATCTGGAAAACAGCATACATCTACATCCAAATACACTTGGCCAATAGCAGCTGATTCTGACTGTATGCGCTGCCAAGACCCTCATGATGTTGACGATCCAAAAAACACAGTCGGCCCACTCTGGCTCTCCTCATTTGATCCCACGGCGGTGGGCCTACTGAACGCAAAACAGAATTGACTCTGATTCGGCTTTAGATTCCACAAACGGCGCGGGGATGGAAGGGCGATCAGATGTCTGGACCACTGACTGGGAATCTGATCTTTGGAGCTTACGTTACAGCACCCAGGACGCCAGCGACCACAACGGACACAGCAGACGGAAGAAAAAATCAGAATGTTTTTGATTCACCCGCCGACTAATCTGTTCATCAAAGTCAAGAAATGTTTTTTTAGATCAACCAACCAGAACATGGTGGCAGGTTAGGGTTGATCTACTGGGAGAGATCTACCTTCAACATGCGGACATAAACACGTCCATACACGTTACAGCTGATCATATTTACTGCCATTAGGACTTTTGTGCGACATTGAAAACGCTACAAAAGGAATCGGTGTGATAAATAAATAATAGACATTTAATTCTTAGATTAACTTTGACCCAATCATTGACCGTTTTGAGATGACTCATCGCCTTTGATGGCCACAGAAATGAAAGACAGTTTTTTCTTTGGAAGCACTTCAGGGCCACTTTGCCTGATTATGTCTACTATGTGGTTCCCTGCAAGGAGCAGTGCTTAGACAGCTGAACTCCTTACTAATGTTCACTAAGAGGCCTTAGAATGGGCCCAAGAGCTGGAGAACAACAGCCATTAGTATGACAGAACTTAGCTAAAGAAGGTTGAGATATTACTGGAGAGGGATATAGATATATCTATCTATCTATCTATCTGCTGTAAAAACATTGACTTTTGCGCACACGCACACGCACACACACACACAAATGGCAGGATAGTCTATTGGTTTGGGTGTTTTACTAATCCTGGGTTTGAATCACAGGGTTAAGTTCAATTTTGCCATCCTTGAGCACCAATCCCCTACCTGCTCAAAAAGACGTGCATCTGAAAAGACACCACTCACGCCATAGGTGTGAGGAGGAGTCTCGTTACATACGTTGTGACTTTGTGTGTTTGGAATTCAGTGGAAGCTTTGAACCAGGGAACGTGCATCAAGCTACGATAACAATCTCTAAGGAGCCGCCACCTTCGGATGACAAATGGCCCCTCTATGGGGGGGACACCGACCCAAATAATGACTGCTTTGTAGTTCCTGGAAACCCACCATTGCTCAGGGATGTGGAGTACGTTTGAGATGTGAGATATTACGCAAAAATGCATGGTCCTTACTCCTTAGTGACTGCTAAAGACAGGAACAGTGACACAGATTCTTTAGAATAAGATGTGTTTCCAGGGAATTGATTGCACAGACCAAATACCAGCAGGAGAACCAAGCAAAACAAAGTGTGACCGGAACAACCTGACACCGGTGAACAAAAGCAGAAAAGAAAAGAAACATAAAAACAAACACGCTCTGGCATGTTTGACATAGACGGATGGGCCCGGTCTCTGCTCTCAAAACCCCCAAAGCATCTCATCCATCGCATGCATGCGACAAAACAAACCAACCAACTAACATGCACTTCAGTTTGAGGAGCGAAAACTATTTGAAAAACAAGAAATCCACTTAGCAAACTGGGTATTTGAAAAGCAGAATCCATTTTAAAAATGATGGTTTTAATATCGAGGTAAACTAATTGTTTGTGAATGCTTTATGTTGCCGTTTTGCCAAAGGTTGTGAGCCCAGTGTCTTATCCGCCCAATCTGCCAATTAATTCTGACCTCAAACAGTCAAAGGTGGACTCCAGGTACCGTACATTCATTTTAAACAGTAAGTAACAGGAGTCCCCTGGGAGGAGTTTATGAAATCATGTGATCTGATCAGCGGTGCTCTATTCTGGTCATGGCCAGACTGACACACTTGAAGCAGGTCCATGAGGCAAGGAGTTCAATGCAGGGTTATGAGACAGTCTGCATCAGTGTGTGCGCGTGTCCTTGGGTATATCGTTTTGATATCTGCAAAATGGTTAAGTTGTGCTCAATTGCGTGCAAGGATTGTACCATTATCGCCCTTAAGCACATGAAACCACACACACACACACACACACACACACACACACACACACACACACACACACACACACACATGAATGAATCATGTGATCTGGTCTTCATCTCTCGCTCCTCTGTTTTTTCAGTGGCATATAAAAGGCAACTTAACTTTCTAACTCCTACCAGCGTGTTTACTCCACTGCTTGGGCAGCAGTGTTAATCTCTCCATTCTAATTATAGATCACTTTTATTGTGGCAGACCAGTGCATTCTGGGGAATTTCAAGGCCAGACTGAGGCATGACATTTAGACGTACTGATGACCACCACGCACTTTCAAATTAGGAAAATGTGTGTGTAGTCTTATCGGACGCTTTTATACAATTGGTACAAATATTTTCATGACATTTGAACATAGTTTAAACAAAGTATTTTTTACAGATTTATTGATGCATGTTTTTCATCCTATCCAACCCTGATATTATCTGTAAAGGTCAATACAGTAGGTATCGCTACAGTAGCGAATCACCAACCATTATACCAGGGCTGCATGAAAGGATTAGCCCATCCCATAGCCGTTTCCTCCACATCAAGGCAGGTATGATACAACTGCACTCAAACACTCAAATAAACCATCCCCTTTTCTTTGAACCTTCCCAATGGTAAGGCTATTGAAGTATTGAATTCAGAACTGACACAGTGGAAGACCTCTCAGTCTTCTTCCTCCCCTTATCCCAAAGACAATGGAGTACACTCTAACCACACCTTAGCATTAAATACACCAATATAACACAATGTGTTAATGAGGCAATGGAGTCATTTAGTAATGCTACATCATGTACAAATGCTGGAATGCAACACCCAAACGGGATTATCGGGCCATTTCTGCCCCACTTGTTGGTTTTAGATGAAAGAGGCGTTCCTTTATGTGGCGGTGACTACTGTGATTATAACAGATCACAGGCTGCCATCCCACGCTGAACCTAAAGTTACCAGTAGCCTTCTGTGGGAAAAGATGGTTGGTAACATTTCATAATGAAGTAAATGCTGCTACACCACCAACTATTGAATGCCTCCAACATTTTCCAAGTGTGAACTAAATAGTGAGGAAATATTAATCTTAATCTTAATAACAAAAACAAATATAAATAAATATAACTGTATTGTGATATTTTATTTTCACTACTGAATATTTAAATTGGCTCGATTTAAAGTCTAACAAGGCAAAATCTAGGGCGATTTAATGAGCGTTGAAGCAAGGCATAAATGTTTTTCCTACATAAGACTCTTACAGTTGGGTGATCCGATTTTGAGTGCACAGAGTAGCTTGCCCTCATCACAAATGAGTTCTGTGTCACGGTTCAACAGCGTTTGGTCTGATCAGCCGTTCTTTATTCAATGTGGCCTTTTTGTCTGCCATAACAAAGTCCTTACCATCCTGCTTTTTAACTAGGAAAAAACAAAAAACAGCTTTTTGCTGTTTAGCAGGAAATACAAAAGAGAGAGAGAGGTAAAGGGAGGCAGCAGAACAACAGAGCTTTGCAGGGCGATGCGATAGCGTTATTGTCTCCCGTCTCAGTTTTAACCAGCGGTGTGTTTTTCTATATAAATAAATCCCCATAAGGGATTACACTCAGTCTGGATCTTCTTACCATTTTCGAGTGGGCCATTAAAAAGTGAAACTCAGGGCTCATGCACACTGAAGGTTTCTGCTTACATGCGGAAAACCCGCAAGGTGTGTTTGGCCTGTTTGAGCCTCCCTGATCCAAGATGGATGAGGAGATAGCGGGAGCCTTACTGCTCCATGCATAAGATATGCCAGACGGAGTAACAAAATAGCCTTGAGGTGTGTGTGTGGTCCCATTTAAATAACAAGTTACACACACGCACTGTATAATATCGTAAAAACACTAAACCAGCCTAATTGTATCTTAAAACCCCTACAGTTTTGGCTAATCTATACAGAAACCCAGAAAGCACCAGTTGTAATATACCCACTTGTTTGTGTACATAACCATCCAGTCCCCCAAAATGGCAAGCATCCAATCATAGCCAGTTATGTTACACACACACACACACACACACACACACACACACACACAAAGCACTGAAGAAATAAAGTCCTGTATCGACCAGCCCAATTGAAACCAAAAGAGTGCGTGTGCGACGTGTTACCGGAACGCTAGTGTTTGTGTGTGCTTGCGTGTTTAAGCGCGTGCGCGTGTGTGTCTGACGGAGGCTGTGATGCAGTCCCTCGGAGGAGAAGGATGACTCATGAAAAGACAAACAAAGCACAAGAGAAGACGACATGAGGTGAAGAACGAGAGAACACATTGGAGGAGCTGTCAGGGCAGGGGGGGGGGATAAGCAGGGATCTATCCACATTCATCATACCACCATGCAGATAAAAGGAGAAAGGGTCCGTGAACCGGTTCACCTCCCCTCCTCAACCGGTACCAGCCTGTTCATCTGGCCCCAGTATGTTCCTGCTGGGTGGATTAATTCTGGAGATTTATTTCCTTTTTCTGCGTTATTCTCACTGCATTTCAGCTTTGATGTGCTGAGTGCCACCGGAAATCCGGTGAATGAAAAGCAGGTCAAGACTCAAGAGCCACGTGTACCGTCTGGAGAGAGCTGGCCGGGGGCCGAGGACCAACGCCTCAGACTCCAGACCAGGCGGGTCATCGTCAGTTCAAGGGCTGTCTATCATTTATTTTATGACTGCACAAAAAAACAAACTGACATCTTGTCAATTTCCTCGCTCCGTGATAGAAAGGATTCCACTGTGAAAGATGATCATCCTTGATCTTTTAGCTGATATAAGATGCACATGACACTGGAAAGTGAATGGATAAGCATCTCCTATTCCCAAAAAACCAACAAAAAAAACTATCTGGCATCGGTGTCCCTTAATACACCCAAATCAGGTGATTAATTAATGAATCAATCAAACAGGGCAGTGAATTGCCTATGGAGCTAATTCCCAGCATGCCCAGGGTGAAGTGATCAGGTGACATCTACCTGTCCCCATTATGTACCATCCAAAAGGTCGCACACTGCTCTTCCTTCATAGTTCAGCATTGTCAGTGCCCTCCCCCTCCACTGACTGCAGAACCCTTTATGGTGGAAAGAGGGAGAACAAAAGCCAAGCTGAACATATCAGACGTTATCATGTCTGAGAAAAAACACAGATTGATCGGCTAGAGCCGGCAGGGCAGAGAGCAGAGCACAGAGCACAGAGCACGAACAGTCATCAAGGCAGAGCACAGAGCACCAACAGTCATCAAGGCAGAGCACAGAGCACCAACAGTCATCAAGGCAGAGAACAGAGCACCAACAGTCATCAAGGCAGAGCACAGAGCACGAACAGTCATCAAGGCAGAGCACAGAGCACGAACAGTCATCAAGGCAGGAACATGACATGCAGTAAGAGGACAAGCCCCGCAACCTCCAACCACCCCGGGTCATTTGTCATAACACCCTCACCCCCAACCCCAAAGGATAATGGGCATTGGGTAATAATAAAACAGACGCGCACCGCACACGCACACACACACACACTAACCAGGGAGTATAGTAGCTACGGTTAGTGTTCCAGTGGTGGGGCCAGGGAGTTTGATTGCCAGCCAAAAGATTCAGGGTTCCAACACCATGTCCACAGTGAGCATACACAAGGGCTCATTCATGACGTGTAACCAAAATAATGTTCACTGTAAGTGGCTTTGGCTAAAAGCATCTGCTGAATGACTAAGTAGTAGGCAAGTCCTGAGCGAGACGTGGTGAAGCACCCATAAACGCAACGCAAAGCAGCGCGCACTCAACGTATTGTAAATAGCCTGCAGCCGGAAAAGAGACGTGTTTCGCGGTGGACACTTTGGTGCACACACCACAAAGACATCACACACAGAGAACAGGAAGGGAACATTCAAGGGAGAAAGTACAGGAGGACTTGATGCAAGAGCATCTCAAGAGGCACCCAGACAGCGCGCAGCGCACACACACACACACACACACACACACACACACACACACACACACACACACACACACACACACACACACACACACACACACACACACACACACACACACACACACACACACACACACACACACACGGCTAGATCCGCTGTGTGTGATGACGATGACAAGACGGGTCCCTGGGGCAGTAGTTGTGACGCACGCACACACACACACACAAAATAGAGTACAAGACACTAGTACCCCCTATACCAGCATCGGGGTGACTATGTGGGAGACAGAGACCAGACCCAGAGACCAAACCCTACACAGACGAGATAATCATCTTAAAGTCACGCTGAAACGCTTAACGCTGCCGCCTCTAGTGCCCAGCTGTTCTGGACAGAGGTGGCCGACGCCAGGAGTGTGTGTGTGTGTGTGTGTGTGTGTGTGTGTGTG
>NC_082403.1:13216521-13274987 GCF_031168955.1 Gadus macrocephalus
CTTATCGTCACACTCTTCCTCCTGCGCTTTGTATAAGGAGGCATTGAGTCACTGTCACACTCCCTCTCTCTCTCCCCACTCTTTCTCTCCACTCTCTCTCCTCTCCCTTTCTCTCTCTTTTTCCCTCTTTCCTATTGCACTCTACCCACCGTGCCACCCTAACCTCTCTCTCCCTCTCCCTCTCCCTCTCCCTCCCTCTCCCTCTCTCTCTCTCTCTCTCTCCTCTCTCTCTCTCTCTCTTCTCTCTCTCTCTCTCTCTCTCAAGTTTGACCACTTGACTAGGAGCGACAGTGACTTGGACCATGGAATGGTCAGATGATGGGTGAGGGGCACAGAGGTCACGGCTAGGGGATATACAAGCACAGCTGAGGTTTATGGGCGTGTGTGTGTGTGGGTGCGTTGAGGTGAAGTATATACACTACAAGACCCTACTAGAACGAGTGACATACCCTGTGGTCTCCGGCTACGAGCCACGGGGTACAATTTTGTCCAGCACCTATGGTGACAAACACAAAGATGTATATGCTATTGTATAAGAATCCTCTCCTCTATTAAGGGCCTTTTAATGTGTGTGTGTGTGTGTGTGTGTGTGTGTGTGTGTGTGTGTGTGTGTGTGTGTGTGTGTGTGTGTGTGTGTGTGTGTGTGTGTGCTTGTGTGTTTCTGTGCATGTGTGCATGCATATGTGGATGTGTGCATGCGTGAGCATGCATGTTTGCATGTATGCACGTGTGCAATGTGTGTGTCTGTGTGTGTGTGCTTGGGTGTGCATGCATGCGTGCGTGCGTGAGTGTGTGTGTGTGTGTGTGGGTGTGTGTGAGATGACACACCAAACTGTCCAACAGTCAACAAAGTAGATAGACAGACAGACAGAGATATGAGCCAACTGCATGCTGCACCTGCAATCTGTAACGACACGCATGCTGCTGCATCCCCCCCCCCCCCAGCTCCTATCCCTCCCCGTTCAGGCTGTCTGTGTGTCTGCAGGTGAGTGCCAAAACCCTCTTCCTCATCCTCTCCTCATAAGACCACCCCGGGGACAGCTTCCAAGGGGCTGAGTTGTTCTCACAGCCCAGAAATCTTCATGTGCTGCTTTGAGCTGGTGCAGGACTCATATTAACATCTGCTCTGTGGTGGGGAGCTTTACGCTACAGGGCATGTGAGTAGTAGTGTCGGTTTCGGTACAAGTTGCATCCACTATCATATCATGGTTTGGCTTTACAGGCACACCATTTTTTAGGGCTTCATGTTGAGTTCTTTCAAAGTATGAATTCCCTTTCATTACCTACAATTTAAAATCGTTTTTTAGTTGTCCGGTATTGACCCTTTTCTATTATATAATAATTATTAATAAAAAGCCGCAAACAATAAAAAGCTGCTTTCAGGCTCCAAAACGGTATTAGTTTAGCAGAACAGCGCCCCCTACTGCATAAGAAGTTTACCGGGTGGTCTGTTTCGCTGCGTGTTCCAGGCTCACCTCACTGAGACGCTCCTAACCACAGGCACGGACCGAGACCTTGAACACCCCCCACAGACCCAGCCAAGGCACCCGTTGCCGTGGTAACTGCATAGGAACCTCAATACTGTTAAAAATGGGCGTCCTACTTTTGCACACACATGTTAACATGTGGCCCTACTTGTACGACCCCCTCCCAAGAAAATACATTTCAATAATATATCTTAATAATAAAAATAATATGTACAATCCAATAGCTAAAATTATGCTTCATTTTTCAAATTATGCTAATCTTCTAGCACTACACTGAATGAATGGATTTTAATTCACATTTGTTCTGCCCCACATTCTCTCGCCTTTCTATTCAGTTTCAGACTCAGTGTCTCTCCCTCTCAATTGAAAGCAATTAAATTAATTTAAATTAAATTCAAAATCTCTCTCTCTCTCTCTCTCTCTCTCTCTCTCTCTCTCTCTCTCTCTCTCTCCTCTCTCTCTCTCGGAGGAAGCCGTTCCTGCTAGAGGAAGCGTTGCAGGAGCCCAGAGACACGCGGCTGGGTCCTAACTGGGCCAGTGGAGCCGATGGCCGGAGTGGGGGGCCGGTAGGGAAAGGCTCGCGGCTTGGGTTGCCTCAGGTCACACGGCCGTTCCTCCAGCCACACCAACCTCAGCCTCCCACTATCTCATGAACACACTCCACCCTCCAGTCAGTGAAGGAGCCAAAAGGGTGTGCAAAAGGAATGTGTATTTATGACAGTGGCTGTCTGTGTGTATGTGTTCTTATTGGTGTGTGTGTGTGTGTGTGTGTGTGTGTGTGTGTGTGTGTGTGTGTGTGTGTGTGTGTGTGTGTGTGTGTGTGTGTGTGTGTGTGTGTGTGTGTGTATGGGTGTGGCCCTCTGTCCAGCTTGCCTCCTGAGGCAAGCTGGAGCAGTAGAGGTCAGAGGTCAGATGGGAACCACAGGTCGCGAAAGGCCAGGAAACACACAGACACACACACACACACACACACACACAGACACACACACACACACACACACACACACACACACACACACACACACACACACACACACACACACACACACACACACACACACACACACACACACACACACACACACACACTGCAGATTCCACACATCCATGCAAAATGTTCTTGAACTAGCAGTGAGACAGTTTAGTTCCAAAACCGCACAGTGGTTAACCCTTAGGCTATCACTTAAACTGTCACAACTCCATTGCAAACCGATAAAAAAAAAGATATATAATAATCTTAAAATGCTAAAAAAAAATACATATTTGACTTTATTTGAATAATAATTATGATTACAAAAGGAAACCGTGAGCCGTTAGATGCGGTACATCCCGCTGACTTAAATCCACTTCAGCTCGTGCTGACAGAGGGACTGCTAACCTTTTGTCGAGTCCCTTAGCACCACGACGGACTGTGGAGAAACTGATGTATTAGCACAACGTTTCACCACCTTCAGCTTAGCAGCACTCTCTCCTCGTTCCGTTGGGGGTAAAAAGATAAATAAAGATAATAAAGTGTTCGACTTCACACAATAACAACAAACATTTTGAGCTCGTTATCTTTGGTATAGAAACATATGAGTTTGATTTGTGTACGGTTCAAACCGATGTTTTCCGAATGCCACGGTCACTTAAGGTTGTCTGTAAACTCAGCTGCCAAACCCCAAATCTCTGACGGTTGAGACAAATCCCCTGGCTGTCCCTCCCAGCCCGCCCTGTGCACCATGTGACCGGGGCCCTCTCTACTGTAACAGTGAGATTCTCCGTCTCATGGCTTCCATTGCGGCTCAAAGGAGGATACAGTTTCCTGGGCTTCACTGCACACGAGAAATGGATTTGTGAAACCCTAAACCACGCCTTGCCTTGTGTTTGGCTCTGTGCTGACTGCATGGGTTCCTTCCGACTTAGGTTACAGGAGAAGTCACGTCTTCACAGCTGGCTGCTGTTATTGCGTGTGCTTTTGTGTGTGTGTGTGTGTGTGTGTGTGTGTGTGTGTGTCTGTGTGTGTGTGTGTGTGTGTCTGTGTGTGTGTGTGTGTGTGTGTGCGAGTGCGCGTGTGTGTGTTGAGTGTGTCAGCTGTTTCCAAAAGCTTGTCTTGCCTCGTAGTGACTGAAAAACCCTGGTCTCCGTCACACCCATCCTGCCCCAGTTAGTCAAACGTCACTTGGTTTGGACTCCAAACAGCAGCCCTCCCTTCAGAGCGCAGAGCCCAACCCCAAACTCGCTGTGTTGGTGCAAAGCTGGGTGTAAAGTCCCCGAGGGACGCCCGGCTCTCTTTACTACCGCTTGCTTCCTTGGCCCCTGGCGGTACGTGGGGGCCCCTGGCGGTCCCCTCTGAGTTATTCATTAGGGAGAAGAAGGAGAGAAAAGACGCCATTGTGTATCCAGACGGAGCGCGGCGGTGCCAGCGTGCACGCAGGGGCCCTTTGGAGCCGTCTCGTCTTACATGTTTATGTGTGCTGTGGTCGGCCCCTAGAGGACGAGGAGGATACCATGATGAAGTGTGTGTGTCGGAGTCGGGGATCCTGCTTATGTGTGTCTGATTTATGTCTGTCGTGAAAAAAGACAGAGAGAGAGAGAGAAAGAGAGAGAGAGAGAGAGAGAGAGAGTGAGGGATAGAGCGAGACAGAGACAGAGACAGAGCCAGAGAGAGAGAGAGAGAGAGAGAGAGAGAGAGAGAGCTCATCTCAATGTGCAAGTCTTTCACAAAATAGAGGATATAATTGTGCAAAAGATGAATCCAGCCAAAAACAAACAATACACCCCAGCTATCTTTTGAAGCAAATTGAATAGCCAGGCCAAAAACCCTTTGCACTCACTCAATCCCTCCGTGGATTTCCTGACTTTAGGACAGCTAGACTTAAGGAGGGTTAAAGTGGTTCTGTTTAGAAGACAATTAATTGACACATTGAAAGGTTAACGTGGATCAAGGCTTTTAACGTCCAACCATCAACTGAATGCGTGTGTGAGATAGAGTGCAAGACAAATAGAGGCAGAGATAGAGAAAGCATCAGATGGAGAGAGTGAGGGGGAGAGACGGGAGGAGAAAGAGGAGAGAGAGAGAGAGAGAGAGAGAGGGAGAGAGAGAGAGAGAGAGAGAGAGAGAGAGAGAGAGAGAGAGAGGAGAGAGAGAGAGAGAGAGAGAGAATACACTCTTCATATCTCCTGGCCTGGTTCTGCTGTGTACTCATAATATCCCAGGCACCGCAGCACACATCCATAAGAATAAAACACATTCCTGTCATTACTTCTACCCAGCGCCTGCCGACAGAGCAGTGAGAGCATCACATGAGCTCTGAAGGGATCCGCTCTTACAGCCAATCACAGCCCTTTAATACCTGAGCCTTGCTGCTCTGTTTCATCAGAAGTACGGTTCTCTAGGTCTCGCTGTGATGGTAACTTATTAGTCAGTTCCACTCAGTGGTGGTGATGACTGCACCAAGCACAACCACATGTACCCTGAACTCTGATTTTTCCTGGTAACCAATCATTTTACATTTACAGACTAAATGACTAAATATAATTCATAAATTCATAAACACTCATGGAAACACTGTCTGTGGGCCATGACAAAGGGGCCAATGTTCATCTTCAAGCAACAACTTATTGCTAGATCTCGCAACATTGCAATACATATTGCAAGATCTCTCAGGAAAATATTGCGAGAACTTCCAAACCTCAACTCGGCACGGTGCAAGGGCAGAATGAGGATTGTGCTTTACCCTCTTTATGTGTAAGGCATAGACAAGCCAACAAAGAAACGCTGTCAAAACTCCACAGAACTGGAATCATCGCCCGTTCATACGAACAGGTTAACAATTGGAGTAGAAATAAGTCAAAGGGCATATTTTCTGGCATTTTGCACAGGCTTGGATAAAGGCCAATACATTTTCAGTTCATGCCTTCGCTTTACAAATGAATTGTTCCACAGCTAATCCAAAGGAACAAATTACAAGAGATGCACCCGATGAAACACTGCTTATCTCCCAGCCCTCAACATCTTCTACAAATATAGAGCCAACATTCTAATTGGCTTGCTGTCACCCGAAGCCGAGCCGTGTGATTGGCTGTTTTTTGGTTGATGAGAGGAGCTGGCTCACAGCCTTTATCTCCTGGCTGTGTGTTGTTCTGAGAGGGAGAGACAGAGAACGAGGGAGAGAGATGGAGAGAGAGATGGATGGACGGAGAACGAGAGAGAGTGGGAGAGAAGAGAGAGAGAGAGAAAAAAGAAAGAGAGCAAGAGCAAGAAAGTGGAAGAGACTTGATTGGTGGTTCTCAGTCAGAAGTGGGTCAGTGGGGATATTTCCATACACTCAACACACACACACACACACACACACACACACACACACACACACACACACACACACACACACACACACACACACACAATGCAATATCAAAGAATCACCTCCAGGTGATTATGGTACAACAGTCTTTTCTCCCCTCGTCCCTGTGATTAGTTAGGTTGTCGTTCAGAGAACAGTCCCCAGCTGTTGGGTACTGCAGTATAGAGCCGTCTCATGATGACAGCCTGCCATGGCTGAAGCCAGTGGCACTTGGAGATGTTGTAGTGGAAGAACAACTGGGTCACACACGTAGCGATGACTAACTCTATATCCTGCACATCGACTATATTCTCGAGAGCAGACATTTGAAGCAGCAGCGTAGCATGTACAACCTCTTCTACCCGTTGCGTGCTTGATTGTGCAGCCCTTTTTTGACTTGCTCTTTTTATAAATAAATGTCAATGTCGCATTGACATTTAGTTTTCTTTTACCACACTTTATTTTTGACTGAAAAAAACACAAAATCAGATCTGCCCGACTGGCACAAAGGAGGTCCCTTGGTCTGAGTCGGCTCGCATCCGGCGTCCTCAGCTCAGTGTACTGTGGGCCTCTGAAGTCCTTGAACCGACACTGAATGTGAACACTACCTCAGTTGACCGCAGTCTCCTCTGCTAACATGGAGCTGACATAGAGCTGCCCCGGGGGGCTGAGGAGCTGGGTGTGTTGTGGTTCCCAGCCTGGGAGAGACCGGAGGCGGCTGTAGGGTCTGCAGCGCAGGCTTCAAGAGGAGATGGTGGAGCTTCAGAGAGCTCAGAGCTCCAGGTGGATCTATAACCTACAGTCTAGTGTAGGAGACAGAGCTCCAGGTGGATCTATAACCTACAGTCTAGTGTAGGAGACAGAGCTCCAGGTGGATCTATAACCTACAGTCTAGTGTAGGAGACAGAGCTCCAGGTGGATCTATAACCTACAGTCTAGTGTAGGAGACAGAGATCCCGTTGGATCTATAACCTACAGTCTAGTGTAGGAGACAGAGCTCCAGGTGGATCTATAACCTACAGTCTAGTGTAGGAGACAGAGCTCCAGGTGGATCTATAACCTACAGTCTAGTGTAGGAGACAGAGCTCCAGGTGGATCTATAACCTACAGTCTAGTGTAGGAGACAGAGCTCCAGGTGGATCTATAACCTACAGTCTAGTGTAGGAGACAGAGCTCCAGGTGGATCTATAACCTACAGTCTAGTGTAGGAGACAGAGCTCCAGGTGGATCTATAACCTACAGAGACAGAGCTCCAGGTGGATCTATAACCTACAGTCTAGTGTAGGAGACAGAGCTCCAGGTGGATCTATAACCTACAGTCTAGTGTAGGAGACAGAGATCCCGGTGGATCTATAACCTACAGTCTAGTGTAGGAGACAGAACTCCAGGACGTGCTCGCCTGATCCTCGATTTAGGATTTGCAAATATTATAATGTCATTGTTAAATGCTTGAATAAAAATAAGACATCATCAAGCCCCATGCTGAACATGGCTGTTGCATGTTAGGATGATAGTAAACCATGAGTTCACTGGTTTAGACAACGTGACTTAAAGTGAATCCACGTCCAGGCCATTAAGGAGCAGGGGGGGGGGGGGGGGGGGGGGGTTCTACGCTAAGCATACCTGCAGGTGAGGCTGCAGCTGTTGGGGATCTAACGCAGAACCCTTCAGCTGGGAGCTCAACACCCTCCCCACAACACCCCACTCCTCCCCCTGGTGTGCTCCGCACACGCAGCAGTTATTTACAGCTCGGCTGGTCAGCGTGAGTCATGGCTTGGGTTGGATTTAGCATTTCGTCCTGAAGAACACATTTCACGCGGCGAAACGCTGAATAAAAAGGCGCTGAAACTCACGCTGGCTAGGCTCGTTATTCAAGCACTCACACTAATTGAAAGTGGGTAGGGATTACATCCTGACATTTTAAACAAAACAAAAAGCGAAGAGTGTAGATGTCTGTAAACATTGGTTTAGAATGTCTCTCCTTGTCAAAAGCACGCCCACACTTTGCCACTTAAAGAAAGAGTGAAAATGCTAAACGCTTTGATTTTATAAACAGGGCAAAGAGCACCGAAAGTGGAATGCAGGACGATTGAATTCCAGCAAGAAATGGAAAAAATATCAATGAAAACCCCGCCCCAACAAAATTAATCAACCTCCTTTAATTATCTTTCTCTTGAAATTTGCAATAACAGGACTTTTCTTCATCAAGTGGCCTTAAACTAATCCCCTAATCTGCTTCAGATCTGTCCTTTTTCATTCTACTCCTCCTAAAAGAGGCTAACAGATGTGACAGTTGAGGTTGCACTGAAGTACAGCCGATTAACAGCTGTTCAACCATGCATGACCCCCCCCCACCTCAATACCCCCACCCCCCTAACCACCTTTACAACTGCAAAAAAGTACCCACTGCATCACCTCTCTCTCTCTCTCTCTCTCTCTCTCTCTCTCTCTCTCTCTCTCTCTCTCTCTCTCTCTCTCTCTCTCTCGAAAACTGCAAAACTAGAAAACTGCAAAACTAGAAAACTACCCTAAAACAATACCAAAGTCGACATGACATGATCCAGGAACTCTAACCTGGGTAACTCTACGTCTTTCCTCACCTATTCACCCAACCACAGCCACCACACCACAGCCACCCAGTCACCCATTCACCCAACTAGCTGCCACCCATTCACCCTGCCACCATGCCACCCATTCACCCTGCCACCATGCCACCCATTCACCCTGCCACCAATTCACCCTGCCACCATGCCACCCATTCACCCTGCCACCATGCCACCCATTCACCCTGCCACCATGCCACCCATTCACCCTGCCACCATGCCACCCATTCACCCTGCCACCATGCCACCCATTCACCTATTCACCCAACGACCCAACCACAGCCGCCCAGTGACCCAGCCTCCCTACCGTCCTCGAAGCAGTCCCCCTCCGCCTCTTCCTCCTCGCCCTCGGCCGGCTCCAGGCCGGGCTCCGTGGTGACGGACCTGGACATCCCCGCTGCTCCTCTTCCTCCTCGCCCTGCTGCCCGCGGCAACCTGCCCCCGGGCTGAGCTCCAATCAAAGACGGGGCGTCGGGAGACGGACAGACGGACGGATGCAGAGCCGCAGGGAGAGAGCGGCAGAGAGACACCGCCTGTGGCTGAGAGACGAGGCAGTGGAGGCTCGTGGCTCTGGGCGACCGGTCCTGGCGCTACAGACTCTACCGCCTCACTGGGACTGAGCGCAGCTCCTGCGGTCTGCCCTACGCTCTGTGTGTGTGTGCCTGTGTGCGTGCGTGTGTGTGTATTTATGCCGGAAGACAGATTGCTAAGGGAGGGTGTGAAGTGTGTGCGAGTGAAAGTGTGTGTGTGTGTGTGTGTTTGTGTGTGTGGGTGAGGAGCAGGACTCCAACAGCCCTCTGTGAGTTGAGGCAACAGTGGTGATTTCATAACATCCTGAGTGTGCTGCTCACGGTGGTGCATGAAGTTCCATGCGCATGTGCGCATGGGAGGGTGATGAGTGTGTGTGTGTTTAGGAGAGTATTTGTGTGTGTGGGGGTGTTTATTGTGTATATGTGTGTATGTGTATGTGCGTGTGTGTTTTTGTTTGTGTATACAGTATGTGTGTATGTGTGAGTGTGAGTGTGTTTGTGTGTGTGTATGTGTGTGTGTGTGTGTGTGTGTGTGTGTGTGTGTGTGTGTGTGTGTGTGTGTGTGTGTGTTTGTGTGTGTGGGTGTGTGTGTGTGTCAGACAAAGTGGATGGTGATTAACGGGAATAATTAGCGTCAGTATTTTTCAGCAAAAGAATGTGTGTATGTGTGTGTGAGAGAGTGTGTGTGCATTCATGTGTGTGTTGTGTCTGTGTGATTGTGTGTGCCTGCGTATGTGTTTGTATGTGGTTGCTTGTTTGTGTGTGTGCTTGTGCATTCATGTGTGTTTGTTTGTGTGTGTAAAACAGTGTGAAGCGCAGGGCCAGCCTCAACCTGTCATTTCTCCACAGCCCACTAGCAATCATGGCTGCCCAATGATTGAGGTCTTTCTTCCCCAACTCTTACCTCAACTCAGCGGTGACAGTGAGAGACGTTATCTGATGTTACCTCACTGTGAACTCAGTGAATATGTAAATTATACCATTAAAGACTGGATAAAACATTGAAGAACATCAGTCCCCTGATATTGGATACCATTATATACAAGTAATTCACTGGGAGCATTGCCAATGATGTGGTTAATCTGTGTACGACTGTATCGCTACAACATGAGATGAGTCTTATTTGAACAGTGATCAGCGTGTGCTACAGGTACAGTTTGGTGTGTTCATTCAGTTTGTTTCTTGGCCCCAAATTCAGTTACTGGAAGTGATTGCAAGTTGGTGGCGCATTGCACATTAAGCTCTTTCAAATCAACACACTAATGAGTGAATAAGTCAATGGTATTTCATAACTGTCATTGTCTTCCTTCCTCTTGTAACCGCCTTCCTCCTTCTTATCAAGAAGGGAACTAAACTGAAGGGTTCCTCTTTCTTTCACTTATCTCTCTATGAGGCCTGTTCAGTTTGGACGAGCCGACTGCTTCCCAAAATAGAAATTAGGTCTCAAGTCAATTCATTATCTTTCCTTTTTTTCTTCTACTTGGTCTGCGTCTCCCCTGTCGACACCTCACTCTAAGCCTGGGGGGCGGGGGGGGGGGGGAGAGAGCGGGAGATAAAACTCATTATCATCGTGGCCTGCTCACCTACACAACTACACAATCACAGAGCTGCACTCTGGGTCCAATGTGTGTCCCCAAAGGACCAGGCTGGGTCAAACACACACACATCTCCTGCTGAGTTATTAGTCCTGACGTTTGTTATGTCACGCCAGTCCAAAATAAATCTCAGGAAAGAAAATGGTCTGATACGTGAATCACCTCAGATTAGGTAACATGCGCTGGAGGTTCAGATGCTCCTTAGCAGAGCAGGATAGTGTACCCTACAGTGAAACACCCTTACCTCTGGCTGAGCACACCTTTATCTCCTGCAGAGTTCATGGGGTCCTACTGTAAGCGTGACAACGCATTATGTGCGTTTAGCAGTGGTGAGGTGGGGATGCAGAGCAGATGGAATAAGGGCCAAACTGGAGGTCCTGTGTATCACAACTAGGTAGGGAGATGCTTGGCAGTGACGCGGTCAGGGTTAGGGCTTCCCATTGCTCAGAACGTACGCAGTCTCTTTACTGTAAGATGCTTTGGATACGTCCAAACTGCCTGTATGTATTATGTCATCTGTCTCGCACTCTGAAGAGCAAACCGTTAGTGGTTAGCAGAGCCCGATAGTGTAGTACATCCCACGCACACACACAGACAAGAGGTGATAGGTCACTGCCCACATAATCCTGTAACTATAGCGATGGCTGCAGAAGCAGGCAACTAAAGAGAGAGATGTTGACATATACAATGAGCTATTTCTATTCTGGCAACCAATAAAAGTTTATGTGTAGTGTAAGCTCCTTGGGGATTGAGTTGCCTTTAGCAACTATCACTGTCCAACACGGCACGGTTTAATTATAAACAGTGCGGCGCTCTATATCAATTATACAGGCCTCTCTGGTGCGGCAGAGCAGTTGGTGTTTATGTACACATGGCAGCAGCAGTGTTATTACAGTCATCTAGGGCTTGTGTTCAGAACCCAACGTGGTGCTCACCGGCTCAAGGCTTCATTCCCACACACACACTCCTCAGACAGCATGGATAAGAACAAGCATTAGTCATGCAGACATGTAAACATGCACGCACATGTGCACATGCACACATTAACAGACACAAGTGGGGCCCACCAGCTATGCTTACACCTCCCCCCCCCCCCCACACAAACACACATCTGCTTGTTCTCTAAAACCATGCACTGCACAGAGCTACCAATGTTATACTCACAGCAACAACAGCACATCACAAACTCATATTGTGTCTAATTGCATATCTCAGGTTCTCTGGAGAGTCTCTCTCTCCAGACTACCGCTGGGGTCATGTGGGGGTCTTACCTTGATGCCCTCCTCAGAAGGCTGTGTGCTCTGCTGTAAACCACAGTGGAAGCCCCACACCCCGGGATACACAAACGCATGCCAAAGGGCCATATACGTGCACTAAGGGACACACATACACACACACCCACACACACACACACACACACACTGACATTTGTGCGCACACATTAACACAGCATTGTGCAAACACACCCATCACACAAACCACACACACACTGACTTGTGTGCACAACCACACACACATACACTTGTGCGCACACACACACACACAGACACACACACAGACATTGGTAAGCACACACACGCACACACACACACACACACACACACACACACACACACACACACACACACACACACACACACACACACACACACACACACACACACACACACACACACACAAACAGCCTTGTGCAATTACACACATACACACACACAAAGCCTACAGACACAAACGCAAATTACACATTGCGACACTGCGCCAATGCACACACCAGCTACTTAGCATCTCCAAAAGAAAAGAAAAAAGGCTGCATGACATGTCATTAGATACACAAGTATACTACACACACACACTCACTCACAATTGCCCTTTGCAAGCCAATTGTAAAACAGTTGTAGCCCGTACATCTGCAGATGAGCACCAACAGAACAACACACCATGGCCCACAACAATGGAGGTTTTTTTTGAATGGGGTCAAACAATGGAGCCATATTCTGAGTGTCCCGGGCTGTTGAATGGGAGGTTCTCAGCCTCCCACACTCCAACTAGGCTGGCCTCGACAATAGACATCAGTATGCTGCCTGCAACTGTGGGGCTTCGGCAAAACCTATTTGCATAGCAAATACATCAGTATGAAGGCTAGGACGTTAGCATGGATGGATGCTAATCCATCTAGTTCTGCAGAAGTGTCCAACTTTGAGCAAGAGTATGCGTGAGCAAGATTGAAAACTATGAAGACAATGATTGTAACAACGTGTTAAAACGCTGTTAACTCCTTACAAATTGTAACACAATCGAATACATTTGCGCTGGAAAGTGGACTAGTATGTGCTCATAGGTATTAGCAACCCGGAAAGTTAGCTAATATTAATAGTGAGCTCATACAAAAAAGCCGATTTGAGAAAGGAAAAAAAGACAAGACGTTTTGTTGGGCTGTAGAAAGAGGACTTGAGCAAGAGCTTGATGAAATCGGGTGTGGCCTGCCTTCAGACCGCATGTGGAACGGGGAGATAGGAAAGTTCTGACAACAGAAACAAGGTGGAAGGAAGTGAAGAAGCCGATGTGGATGTGGATGTGGTTTAGCCTGGAGCATCCGGATCATGTGACCTGACGTTCTGTAGCAACACGGATGGGCCTGGACCCAATACGAAGAAAAGGGACTGTTGTGTTCTCTAGGTAAAAGCTGGCCTCTACTGGAGCCTCTAGTGGAGCCTCTACTGGAGCCTCTAGTGGAGCCTCTAGTGGAGCCTCTAGTGGAGCCTCTAGTGGAGCCTCTAGTGGAGCCTCTAGTGGAGCCTCTCCTGGAGCCTCTACTGGAGCCTCTAGTGGAGCCTCTAGTGGAGCCTCTAGTGGAGCCTCTACTGGAGCCTCTAGTGGAGCCTCTAGTGGAGCCTCTACTGGAGCCTCTACTGGAGCCTCTAGTGGAGCCTCTACTGGAGCCTCTAGTGGAGCCTCTAGTGGAGCCTCTACTGGAGCCTCTACTGGAGCCTCTAGTGGAGCCTCTACTGGAGCCTCTAGTGGAGCCTCTAGTGGAGCCTCTAGTGGAGCCTCTACTGGAGCCTCTAGTGGAAACCCTTGGGGAGTTTAAAATAATCAGTGAAGTCCACTCAAATCCAGATTCTCCTCCTGACTGTGGACCACCGCTGCTCTGCACAAAGGCTCAGGGGCAGAGAGAGCATCAGGATTAAACACTTGTTTGAACCTTCTCTCTCTCTCTCTCTCTCTCTCTCTCTCTCTCTTTCTCTCTCTCTCTCTCTCTCTCTCTCTCTGTGTAAAACAGGATGATTGAGAACGGTTGCCTGGTTTCCCTGGAAACAATATAAGGACATTGCATGCGTGGCGATGCAGATTTTCTAAGGAACTGGTTAATTTGACGTGTCTGTGTATGTGTGTGTGTGTAACTGTGTGTGTGTGTGTGTGTGCGTTTCTTAAAACTTCATGGTTTAGGTAAAAAATGCCGTTATGACCATGAAAGTAGACAAAGACACTGACACGTGCACACGTATGCACACACGTCACACACACGTCACACACTCACACGCACACACACTTTTTCTAAACCCTGTAATCATATGCAATGGTGGGATGATTACCTGTTGAAATTATTCAGAGTTAAATCAAGCTTGAAACTAAAACTCAAGATTGACAATTGGAGTCATATGTTCTTAAAAACATAAAAAAAGTTCGAAGAAAGCACCGATTTAGAATTACAATATAATAATGCTCTCTTTGATTAATGCCTAATTAATTAATGATTTAAAATATTGCCTAACATCAACTTATTTGTACACATTCATACACCGACAGTGGGGTCAACAAGCAAGGCGACAGCCAGCACAGTTTCGAGCAGATAGTTTGGGGTGTCTTGCTCAGGGAGATCTCGACACGGAGCCGGGGATCGATCGAGCAACCTTCCAGGCATCCCACTCTGCCACCAGACCCAAAGGCTGCCCCGACTTAGCAACTCCGGAACCAGTTCTCCTTGCCACCCTTTTCATAACCAACAATAAATACAAGTGAATAGAGGATGGAAAAATGCAGAGCATGGTAATCGAAGATAAGTTATCAGGAGTAACTTATTTAACTTATTCAACAAACCAAAAAAAACTCAGAGCTGTTCCAGTTGATACCTACGGTATGCATGTCGGCAGCGGCAGGTTCTGACGTGGCGCTGGGTCCAGAACCTGGGGTACATTCTGCATCTGCTGCAGGACGTTCCTGCGGCGTACCGCTGGTGCGCCGCGTACATCTCGCTCTCTCACTGTATTCTCACACTTTCTTCTCATCGATTAGCTACTCTCCCTCTTTGACCTTCTCACTTTCTATCCATCCTTTCTCTCTCCTCTCACTCTCTGTTTTTCTTTTGGTCCCCTAAATCCTATCTCTTTCCCCTTGTTCATTCACTCTCTGCCAGCCTCCCCCCTCTCCCCTCTCCCCCTCTTCCCCTCTCCATCTCCTCCTGTTGTATGCCAGGGGACAATGGAGCCGATACAGCGGGCAGAGGCCAGCTGTGTGGACTGGCTCGGCTGGTGCTTCTTGCATGGCGGCTGGGCACAGAGTTCACCTCCAGTTGCGGGGGGAGCAACCCACTTAACTGGTAAACCACACCTTTCTATTTTTGTTTAATGTGGCCCTTGGGGGCCCCAGATTCAAATCATGAACCACAGCCACAGATGTGACCGGGAAATGGAATATATATTAGCTAACAGGAGTTTCCCGCTGAACTTGTGAATGTATCCGGACTTCAATCTAGCTTCTTTTCAACCATGCCCTGCATAACCTGTTACACACTCAGCCTCCAAGCTAAACGGTTCACGACGTCACAGAATACTACCCCCCCCCTCCACCAACCCAAGACAGAAGACGATCCCCATGGTACGAGCACTGAGTGTGCAGCACGACGGCAGTCCATCAGACGGCCTGCGGTTACCAGCTGGGTGTCTCCACCAGCGTGGCGAGAGGGTGCCAAACCGCAGTTTCCTGTCCCACGCCAACGCCCAAGAACCCAACACCCAATCAGAGCGCACCACAGTGCACAGCACCTGCCGGCCACAGAACCTCATTTGGGGAAGTTGGGGATGTCTTTCCCACATTGTGAAAGGTTGATTATGGTGTCATTGGGGGAGGGGGGGGGGGGGGGGGGGGGGTGGCAGGGGGGAGTCGGGCCCTTAGTACTGCGACCCCTCCGAGTATGGGCGTGGTCGTGAATGTCCCGATTGTATCACCTCACCTAAGGTTACCATCAAGGGCAAAGCCAGAGGGTGTGGCATGAATTCTAACCCTATATACCCATGGGGGGCAGGGCTAGACCACCGCCCATGTGATCCGCTAGTCATTAGAGGCAAGATGGCGGAACGTGTGCAACAATGACTCCACATTGCAGCTGTGCTGGGTTCCCCCCTCCTGCGTCTTGGGCAAGGGCACTGCAGGGCTGATGCCCGTGTTCGGCAAGCACAGTGATGGATGTAATGGATGTGTCACAAGTGAGGAAATGGGTGTAGGGGTGCATTTAGTGCCAGGGGTTGGACAGCATTAGTCGCTGAGTCTAAGTGTTGACTGTGCAGCCTTTCTGCTCTGGTGGTCAGCGAATCAGGGAGGGGGGAGAGCGAGAGGTCAGTGCGTAAAGAAACTGCCCATCACTGCAGATCCATACGCATCAGGGCCTCCCAAGCTAGCTGGGTCTGCAACAGAAAGATAGGGCATGTGTGTGTATGTATGTGTGTGTGTGTGTGTGTGTGTCTGTCTGTGTTCCCATGTAACCCCTATGTGCTCCAATGAATCAAGCTACTGTCGAGTACTAACATCTGCTGTGGCTACATGTCTGTCTCCTTACTGGAGCATTGGAAAAAAAAACACACTAAATTATAACATGGGACATCAAATCCGACCTACATATCTCAGTCCATCGCAATATTTAGGCCCTTAGAGACACAATTGTATTATGAAACATATTTTACAGCTTGTACAAAAACTTCAAACAACAGTGTGAATGGCAGTGAGCTCTTATGAGGTCTGTGTAACCGGGTTCGCAAGGAGTGTGAATATCTGCTCTGAAACTGAGAGAGAGAGAGAGAGAGCGAGAGAGCGAGAGAGAGCAAGAGAGAGACATTGTGTCCCAGGGTTTGATAGTCAGCAGAAAGCTCTCTTTCTCAGTTCATCGTCATCTGAATAATCTTTCTTGCAGCCGGCATGGGTTTAACCAAGGTCAGTCACCAAGACACGCTGTGTATAAGCACACATACACACACACATGTACCCACACGCACACGAACACACACACACACACACACACACACACACACACGATGTACCAATACACACACACACACACATACACACACTGTTCTTCTGGCTAGTCTCCGAGAGGAACTGCTTCATAAAGCCACATCCTGTTGTCCATGAGAACCCAGGCGTTGTGCTGAGAAGTACAAAGAAGAAACTGGCAACCCTGACCAAACCCAATGACATGAGAACCATAAGCTCCTGAGTATGGGTTGCCATCCGCTCAAAGGGGGCGGCCAATCCACCCCCAATGTTGGCTTGGAGACTCTGTGAACTGGCATATGCTTCTCCCAGCAGGCGCCCAACCACTATTCACCAATACCCCCTCATTGGTCTGAGTGAATCAGGACGGGGGAAATGCCAGGGCTGTTGGGGGTCTCAGTGATCCACAAAGACCGAGCTAGAATACGCCCTTCTAAAAGCATGACGATAACAAATAAATGGATGGATGGATATGAGCATGAAACTTAACTACACACTGGCCTCAGTGGGGGGCCCATCTGGGGAGCTTTTGAATTTACATGAACGACTGTTTATGGTTGGGAAGAAAAAGAGCATGCTGGTTCGGCTTTGGTCTTTGTGCAGTATGTGTGTAGCGACCTCGGTCAAACCATTGTGTGTGTATGATAAAGGGACACTCATTCTGCTTCATCTAATTAGCAGGGCAACAGCACAGCCTGTAACCGTTTATAACCACCGTTTACTGTTGTCCTATGATAGTGTTCATTGGTAGCTCCCGCGCCACGAGGTTAACGCAATTGAGGTCAGCCTCTTTGAGGTCAGCCTCATTGAGTTTAGAGAGATTGAGGTTAGTGCCATTGAGGTTAGCCTCGTTGAGGTTAGCATCGTTGAGGTTAGCACGAGGTAAGCTTCCCGGTAAGCCTTCTTTGCCATAACTGAGGGGACAGAGTGTGAATTCAAATTATGTTTCAAATTGCCATAAGAAATGTCTGCGTCTATTTATAGTGTAACCATTAAAGCTGCTGTAGATAGGATTCAAGAGTTGTACGAGTAGAGCTCGTAGAGAGATCAAGCTTTTGACACAAAACAAGGAAACGTCCATTCCCCCTCAACTCTCCTCCCTCCCTACTCCTCCACAATGTGACCTGTCTCCCCCTTCTCCAATTTAACAGGTGCACCCATGCGATTTTATTACTGATCTAAAGTTTCAAATGATTGAATTGTAAACAACATGTATGTTTGCTACGAAATATCAAAATATCAATGCATCCTTCTTTTATAGAGAGAGCCTTTTGATCCCACTTGGCTCTGTGCCCTCTCCTTCCATCTCCTGTTCTATTTTTACTCCCATCTCATCAGGTCTCTCTCCTGCTCCTCTCATTAGCCCAAGCACCCTCGCTGCCTGTTGACATTACTCTGTTAATGTAATCGCCAGCAGAGGCGCGAGTCAACTATTATACATCAGCTTGCGCTCTCTATGAGAACCATATTAACATAATCAATGTTATGATGTTATAATATCTTATTCATAATGAAACAGCTGGAGAAACTGAAAATATCATGAAGCTGGTTTTGATGGTGATGATGAACGACGTTAAAGACAGACATTATGTCGACACACATATCAGTGTTTCCTCCAGCACAGTATGGTTAAGCCGGCCGCCTTAACAACAATAGGGCCCCGCCTTGACTACCAATGTAAAAAATATATACATATATAATTATCTTTTTTAATTTTTTATTATTATGCATTAACTGTACAAAAATCTGCTAGGGAAAGAAAAATACTTCAATCAGGTACAAAAAATAAAGATAAATAATGCATGAGAGAGAGAGAGAGAGAGAGAGAGAGAGAGAGAGAGAGAGAGAGAGAGAGAGAGAGCCAAGGAGAGGACGAGAGGAACATATAGCAATAATAGAAAATGCATCAAATGTATAGGTGAGTAATGGAAGGAAGGGAGAGAGGGAGGGAGGGAGAACCAAGAAGGGGAGGAAAAGGACAGCATTGGATGATGAGAAGTACACAGATAAAAAATACAATCTGGAAAAATGTTTGACTGACTCAGCACTCGGCAGAGCAAAACTGGTCTCCGCATATAAAGGCATCTGAACTTCTTCAAAAGTCTTAAAATCAGCGAATATTATGTTAATTAATGTTGACTATTATTATAGCTGCATACACAGATGTTCATTAAAAATTCCGTAGTTCAAAAAATAATAATAACCAAGAGCGGCACTCTAGTCACGCTGTGTTTGTTTAGGGTGTGGCAAACACCAGGAAGTAACGCTTTTCACTATCGAACACAAAAGCAAATTAGATGGGGAGAAACCACCTTGGTTCCCTTTAAGCACCACGTGTGTGTGTGTGTGTGTGTGTGTGTGTGTGTGTGTGTGTGTGTGTGTGTGTGTGTGTGTGTGTGTGTGTGTGTGTGTGTGTGTGTGTGTGTGTGTGTGTGTGTGTGTGTGTGTGTCTCTGTATGAAAGAAGATAGCAGTAACAGTGCTTACAGTTCAGTTTGGAGTCCCCCTTCTGGCGGTTCTTGGAACAAATATGTCAACAACATATAAAAACATAGCAGCATAATAACGAAGATGATAACTGGTTACACTATATTGCATATTAAATATTGGTTCAAAACAGAGAAAGGGGTAGGCCTAGTAAATGGGTAAAGAAAAAAAAGACTTAGAGGGCTCATGTCCACCAAAGACTTACAAAAACTTGAACATGCCTTTATCACTAGTAAGCTTGATTACTGCAATGGTCTCCTTACAGGTCTCCCAAAACAAACTCGCTTCAGCTTGTTCAGAATAATGCTGCTAGAGTTCTACCAAAGACCAACATTTTTTAACATATTACACCAATTCTTAAATCGTTACATTGGCTTCCTGTAGGTCAGAGAATTGATCTTAAAATCATGTTGCTAACCTATAAATCCCTACATGGTTTAGGCCCAAAATATTTAACCAATATGCTTCAACTATGCCTTCTAGACCACTAAGATCTTCTGAGACCAATCTGTTAATTAGTAAACGCGAAACATGGGAAAGCATGTTATCAATGAAACCATTTCCATCGGGCGCGCTGCGGAACGTCTCAGCAGCGTCCCAGGAGCGGCCTCAGGTAGCCTAGGGCCATTCATACAGGAGCAAGCAAGAACGTTACCTTTTTCTGTCCTTGGGAAACGAAAAGACGGCAATCCGTTTCCACTGTTAGTGCAGTTTATCATTGCACATTTACGAGGCATTTCTTTTTTAAACTATCTCTATTTTCGAAAAATAGACAATGACAGATGAAATGATATTGAGCGGGACATTGACTGTATTGTCATACCGTACATACCATGTATATAACACATTGAACATTGAACACAAGAAATGGAAGAAATTCCATTCATGCCCATGTACTTTCACCATACATAACTATATAAAAAATAAAAGGGCCTGCAGGAAAATATAAATACAGTACGTAAAAATACTAATAACTTCGACGGAAAGTCCAACTTAAGATAGTTTCTGATTGTGCTTCAGCTTCAGATGCCGTCAAGAGGGGTCTCTGGTCGTAATCAGTCGCAAGTCCGTCCCTGACCAATCAGCATTCATTAGCAGAATGCTAGCGTGTACGGCCAACAACGGCCCAAACTGTAAGAAATCGAAAGGACATAAGTACTCATTAATTCGACTTTTAAGCTATAATCTATATTGAACTTGCGGAATCTACAATAAAATGTGCAATATTTCAACGACAAGCAGGTGAAAGAGACATATTTAGCCGTCTAGCCCAGAGCCCATCTGTGAGTTCTTCATCGTGATTGACAAGCAGGCCATAGCTTGCAGGTCAACCAGTTCTCTTGGAGTTTTCGACAAACTCTTTAAGACACATTTTGTGTTTGGTATCATGCACAATCAGATGCTTCAAAACATGTACACCTTTGTACAGACCCATAGGCAAAGTCCAGGAGAGCCCTCGTGTCGCAGAGATTCGCGCTAGACTGCTACAGTAGTTTGTGTATAAATTAACTCAGAATGGGGATGATTTATTTTGTTTGCCAGACCCATTTTGTGAGTGTCATCGTGTTTATCAGGCATATAAGATTGATTTATGGTTCATGTTCAGGAAAGTCACTGCGCTTAAAATGCGCTCAAGTACGATGTCATGTTTTGGAACTTATTCTGGTTTTAAAAAACACTTAGGGCACACTCACACTAGGCAAGTTTGCCTGTTCCGTGTTGCAGGAAGATTCAGCACGATTCCCCCCCTCCCCACTCCCCCCGCTGGCCCGTGGTCACACTGCTCCCAAAGGCCGTGGCCTGGGCACAATTGCTCCTTCATACATACGTCATCACGTCATAATACGATAAATACGTCATCAACAAGCGTCCTTGCCGCCATAACAACAATGGAGAACAACAATGTGAATGCTGTCGTTGGCCCAAATTTCAAGTAAACACTCGACCTCACTATCGCACCAACGTAAACCCACTCGTGAACCGCTTGCCGCCATTGTTTAAAATTATTGTTGTGGGGAAGAAGGGCATGGACCTATAAAGAAAGAAGGGTCGCGCAATGACCACGTCATCCAGCTCACGTTGCGTATCCGCGCGTCATCTCATTAGCATCTTTACTTTGACCACGGCACACCTCCCCCAAGTGTGCCGTGGCCAAGGGGCTGTTCCGTGCTGGAATACGGATGACGTGGTCACACTAGCCAAACGTTCTAGACTTTAGTATGCAAATGAGCTCGGGTACGGGGCCGCGGCCCTAGTGTGAGTTGCCCCTTAAACTCAGAACATGCTAAGGAAATTGAGCCTGAAGTTGAAATGGATGATATTGTTTACAGTGCTGATGTTGCAATTAATGCTCCGTCACAACATTTTGAAGTATCAGCTAGTGGCTCTCAAGTCGTGCCAGTATCCAACGTGAGTATTCATGATATGTGTGCATCTGCTATCGCACATCTTCAGGTTTCTGGTGTAGGCCGGTCTACTTAAAATTATTTTGTGTCAAATATGGAAGAGGTAGTACTCGAAGTGCAGATTCAAGCCAAAGATGCAGCTTTGAAATGCTTAGCTTCTCAGAATACTGGTTCTAAAGAAAAAGTAGAACTGTTTAAAAACTTGAAAATCCTTTTTCCTCACTGAATACAGATTCAAAACTAAACGTATTTTTTGAGAAAAAATTAAAAATTTGTCCAACCTGTTGAAAAAGTACTTGGTACTCAGATTTGAAAAATAGAGGAAGCCGATCTACTGAAACATATGATCAAGTCGTTGTAACAGACAAATTTGCCCATGTTCCAATTCTGCAAACATTGCAGTCTATTCTGGAAAATCCAACCCTCAGGGATATGTTATTATTCATGAATGATATTGGCCTCCTTGCATTGCCCTTCAGTCAGGGTAATCTCAGGCCTTATTGATACATCTCTTCTAGCTTTCGGCCCTCCACCAGTCTGACAAGGAGAAGTTCTGGTCGCTGATGTAGCATTGCTCCTCTGGATGGTTTTGAGCCTCCATGCTAAATAAGTACTTGGTACTCAGATTTGAAAATAGAAGAAACCGATCTACTGGAATATATGATCAAGTCGTTGTAACAGACACATTTGCCCATGTTCCAATTCTGCAAACATTGCAGTCTATTCTTAAAATCCAAACCTCAGGGATTTTCAAAATGTTTTGCGAAGATGAAGAAAGTGATATTCCGAACAAAAGACATGCATGAAGAACATTGCTATACTGTACAAACAAATCCACAGCTACCTCATGTTTATGGTGTCAAGCGTTCATGTTTATTGAACTCTGCAATATTTCCACACAGTCAAATTATTTTGTCGATATTGTCACGATCCTACTGTTGGATAATGTGGGAGTGGCTCCCTTGATTGGCCTTGATTATGGTCACCTGAGGGATCCAAGATGGCCGACACAGAAGCAAGATGGTGTCTGGATAGACAGCATGGTGCCCAGTGGTTACATTCCGAAATCATAAGACTTTGTAAAGCCCATTCACCCACATACCAGGGCCACACCAGAATTAAGGATTCCTACGGGGAACGTGACCGCCCCTTTGTCGTCTTTATTTGTCTATGTCATGTGTCAAAACAATAACTGAACGAGACAGCTACCGTTCACCCCAAACGCTTGGGCTATCCCCCTACCAGAGAAAGAAGGACCAGAGCTTGCCAGGAACCCAGGTGAGTCACTACTCACGTGGCCGGAAGCCAGTTGCCTGCCAGCTGTGGTTGGCTACCACTTGCGTGTCTCGACTCCTGCCTAGACAGAGAGCCGGTTTCCATATATACCAGTGGGGTCGTGACAATATCATGCATGACGTTTTGGAAGGAGTAGGACAGTACAAGCTTAAACTTGTATTGGAGTATGTTCAGGTGAACTTTATAACTGCAAGAGAGATGGCACGTAAAATAGAGTCATTAAACTATGGCTACTCTGAAAGGAGAAATCGTCCCCCTGCAGTGAAGTTATTTGATGGAAGCGACGATTTGGGCCTTAATGCCATACAGTCCTGGTGCTTGTTGTGTAACATGCCATTGATATTTGGAGATCTAGTGCAGAGAGATGAGTGCTGGCATCCTTTAATGTTACTTCTGCAGATTATGAATATTGCATTTTCTCCTGTTCTAACATATGGTATGACCATCTTCCTGAAACACATTATTGTTGAGCATCATCGGCTTTTTAAGCATGTATTTCCTGCTAAAAACCTCCTACCTAAGAATCATTTCATGATGCACTATCCTCGATGTATGAGGGAAATTTGACCCATTTTGCACACTCTGTGTGTGTGTTACGAGGCAAAACATAACTTTCAAGACCCAGCTTAAGAGTTTCAAAAATATCAGTAAGACGTTGGCCAAAAAACATCAAAGATACATGGCCTTGTATTTGGAATCTATCAACCAGTGTAGATTGACTATTGGTCCAGTGAAAATGTTGCAGTTAAACAAATTGAAGGAAGGCCCTGAAATTGCTGCAAAACTTAACACTGCACTATCTACTAGCAACTAAAAATAATATTTGGGCAAGTTGAGATGATTTCTGGTTGCCCGAACGGGCAAGTGGATTTTTGAGGGTTTGTTAATATAAAAGGCTATTTATTCAAATGTTTCCAGAAATGTCCAAACATAATCATTCTGGGACTAAAACTCTCAAATAACAACTTAATTAGAAAATTTTACCTTTGTCATTTTTGTCCAGAAAGTTGATTCTGATCTCATAAAACCACCATGAACAGATAATCCAGTGGCCAAATTTTGCAACTAAATATTGTGTTTACAATCAATGAGTAAGAAGGTTTCTTAGGAAAAGGGTAAATTGCCTTCAATCAGAACACATGTTCTTCAGCGCAATCTAGTGGCCATATGTGTATTTGAGAATGTTTGGCTTGGGGTCATACGATTATATTTGCCCTGAACTTTAAATAGAGGTGTCAAGTGTACCTGTTTGTGTCTCATAGTAAGACAGTGCTACCAACTGATAATGACCAACTGATAATTATTTCCGGTGAAAATATAATCTTCCACTTATGCCATAAAGTAGTATCCACATTGAATATTTCACTTGCACAACAATCTTTCTATTGGCACCAAGATGTAATATTATAGTCCTTGCGGTTTTGGAGATATACTCTATTTACTTTGGGTAAGTTCTTTTCTGAAAAAAAACTGTTTTCCCCTGGTATCGAAAATGGTATTGAATATCGATGTTTTTCCAGCTATAGTATCAAAGTTAGAAAATCCAGTATCATGACAACACTACATAAACGCGAATGCGATTATTCAGCTACAAGAAACGTGAAAGTTAAAAAATACATATCTTTGCTACTACCTTGGACATTTAGTTATTTAGATTTGCATAAAATCCAGATAAAAGCATGCAGGTCTACATATAACTGGGCGATAGATTTAGTAGGTTGCAACTGTGGATTGAAATCACTTCATGGCACAATGTGACCATTCGGTAAATAAGTAAACAAAGAAGAACAAGAACAATGTGTGGAAGCTAACATTCAGCTTCAGTCTGAGCTAGGATGTGTTTTCTGAGCTCCCCAAAAATTAGGCCAGGTGCCTGGCAAAAAGGGGCCAGTTCACGATTCTGATTTTAATTTGGGCAAGTGAACATGACATTCGGGCAAGTCAAACATGACCTGTCTTGGCCCGATGTGCAAGTGCTTTTGAAACCTTAGTGTCAACCCCTGGAACAACAGATTCCTCCCTTTATATAGTTCCATCTTGCCATCTAATGCAGCCTTGACCAGGGTTTTAATTTTGAAGGTAGAATCAGTAACCGGAATAGTCTAAACATTAATATTTGACATCCTGGTGTGTTTAAAAACAATGAAGATTGTTCGATGGCTGTGTTCTAAAAGTCCTAATAACGTCCTAGTCAAACTCATTTTTTACATCAGTTTGAGTATGCATGCAAGTTTTGCAATTTGCAATGCAATTTTACTGTGTACATGAACTAGATATGTCCATATACATATCTAGTTCAAGTAAGGGCATATACCGCCAATAACACAGATATTGTGGGTATATTCTGTTCTGAAGCCAACAGAGCCGTTTACAGAAGACATGAAATTCAGAAATATTTTTGACAGACTAATAACAGATACTTCCCTTGTTTAATGAGAACATCTGCCTATTTTTTCACAAAAATAATATATAAAAAGCAAATGTTAATGTGTGTAGGCCTTTGTAGTTTGAACTCAGACCAAAGGAGTCAGCAGATAAACATTCAACCGTGTTGTAATCCATTCCCGCCCAAAATGTGATCCTTCGTGGATGTCGTTTCAATTAAATATTTACCGGTCAGCTCTGGTCAGGTAGACCACTGCACTGTCCGCTGAGGCTCTTCTACAGAGGGGTTTGACTAAATGTAGCCAGGAGGTAGGCCTACAGGCTACAGTATGGTCATGGTTGTGATTATGGTTTATGTCAAGAATTAGTTTTGCAGTTGGCAGTTAACACTTATAGGCTTAGTGGCGCTGTCAACATCCAGTGATGCAGTGTAATTGGACACACCAATTGATTTAATATTATACGTTTTAGTGAGAACAAGGTTGTAAGGTTTGTGTGGGTTCAACACAAACATTCATATAATCATGTATGAGGCTAACACATCATCTAACTTGTTGAACTGAACTGACAGTCAGGAAATTCGGACTGCCAAGTCAAACAAGCACACACAACACGTGCAAGCCCTGCATCAGCCATTATATCATATTTGAGTTGTTGGAACTCTAGTCTCAAAGCTCCAGGGACATGTTGTATTCGGCTTTATTCATTTAAAGTACTTTGTAGTGCATTCTACATCATCTGCAGTGAGTGGGTTGTTAGGAGTTTAAGACAGATTGTTGACTGCCACACCATCGGTGATAAGGTCCATAGAGCACACAGAACGTTTCCATCAGAACCAGCCTACAGGACTGCTGGGGGCAAGAAGACCAACGACAGGCGACCCGCCTCATCACCTTACTTGCATTTTAATGGACGTGCTTTGCTCACTGGCATCCATGTTATTTCACACACACACACACACACACACACACACACACACACACACACACACACACACACACACACACACACACACACACACACACACACACACACACACACACACACACACACTAAACAAAGCTAACACCAATCTGTACTCAATGAGATCTCTTCTATCTAATAACAAGAAGAACATGGAAGATATAACGAGGGACCATATGTGATAAAGGGTTTTGTGGTTTCACTGGCTTCATCAAAGCCCATTCAAGCTTGAACCCCACCCCCCAATAAAACACATGTACCGCACCAAACTCAGCTAAAACCCACACAACACACAAACCGCCCACAACCGTACAGGGGTTCACACACACTCACGGTTGAACTCCCTGAGGCGCGCGTGGGGCCTCCATGGTCTGTTGCGTATCCAGTTCAGGCGTCGTCGGAGCTCCATGCCGCCAGGCTGTCCCCCGGTCACACTCTGCCCGCCTCACCCCATCCATCCACGGGCTCCGGCAGGCCCCACCTCCCCAGAGTTAACCCCGGCACAGAGCCTGCTGCTGGGGGTCAGGGGGAAGAGCGTCACCGCCGGCCCGGATCCAGCACTGGGATAAGGAGCAAAGGTTCGAACCAGCATGAGGGGAGTTCTGCTACTAGAAGTGGCTCCGGTGCTGGGAAAAGAAGGGAAGGGCCGACGAGATGGATCTGTGGCTCTCTCGGCTTTCCCCCCCCCCTCCCCCCTACCTATCTTCATCTTTAATGCATGAGTCAGTGGAACCTTAACCCAGAGAGAGAGAGAGAGAGAGAGAGAGAGAGAGAGAGAGAGAGAGAGAGAGAGAGAGAGAGAGAGAGAGAGAGAGAGAGAGAGAGAGAGAGAGAGAGAGAGAGAGAGAGAGAGAGCACCTGTACCGTCGGGGGCGGGGGGCTGAAATGTGTGCACATTGGCGCCCGGTGAAACCTGACGCTTGTGCATCTAGCGTGAGGGGAGGGGCCTGGGGTAGGGGTGGAAGCAGGCAGGGCTGAAAATCCAGGACCCAGGGAGTCAGGACCTTGGTTTGTGGATTGCCCGAAAAACAGTGGAACAACTGGTTGGTACATCTCTTGACACAGCCCAGCGATATAAGAGCACCTCAAAGGGCTTAACAACCCTTGTCTCTAGCTGCGGAGGAGATATCGCCCTCTAGTGGCAGCTTTAGACACGTCGGAAGTGCCTACACCGTCACATGGAGGCCTGTATGGGGTGCCGTTTGTCATCTTTGGCTGATTAAAAACGTGCTTCACTTGTTCCTGATTAAGCTCGAGCGTTGCTTCAGTTTCCCCGGATTTTTAGCTCGTACCTGCAGAGCTGCTGTTACTGCAGTTGAAAAGGAACGTTCGAGCCTCAACTGCTCTCGGTGCGCGCACTTTCTGCCCAATATACGTGATGTGAAATATGACTGGTTAGGAGTCATACAAATTAGTATATATTTTTCATTGAATATATTAATCCAAACTGACATTGAAATTGTAGTGCACTTTGGAGGGATGTTTATTTTCTAAATCTGGGAAAAATTAAGCAAAGCTCAAGATAAATCTGATAAAGATAAATCCTTTCAGATTCAAAAGTCCATAGGCCTGAACCATTTCACTAAAAACGCTTTATTGAAATCTAAATTAAAAGTTCTGCATCAGTTCTGACAAAACTCAAACCATAACCAACCACACCGTCTCAAACTTTGCATTGCATTCTTGCATTTATGCAAATAGTTTCACACTGTATAAATAGTCGTGTTTCAGACATGGACCTATACAGTACGGATGGGCAACGATCGTCGAATAGTCGAAGTCACGTAGAATATCGAATAATGAATGTGACTATGTAGGGCAGGGGTGGACTGGGAGAAAAATTCAGCATTTTCTCTCCAGACCAGCCCACTACATTATTAGCACTAGGGGTGGGACGAGACCAACGGGAAGAACCCTGTATATCCGAATAATAGTACAGTTTGTTGTTTTTCAAGTTTGTGTTTCTTGTGCTGCTGACAAGAAAGGTGTGAAACCCGAACAGGAAGTTAACAGACATCCTGTGGTTGCTGCATCTCCACCCGCCATATCTACTACAAAACCCTTGTTAAATATCACACATGATCCAACGCTAAATCCTCTCTTGCAGTTATTAGTCTGTGACAGTGAAAATCGTTTGGTGTAAGCCCAGCATTAGTTAAAACCAGACTCGGACAATAATAACAAAATCTCCTGACAAATAATCTGAATAAACATATTACAGACAGTAACAGCATTAGAGCTGAAACCAATTTGTTTTAACGGTGACTCAGTCATTATGAAACCATAAATAGAGAATTTAATTATTTTTCTCATATACTTCTCATATTCTCATACACGTGTATGTGCACATGTATTGTATACATGTGCACATAGCCTACATGTATATGACAATGCATATGTTGAGACCTGTAATTCGGCCTACCTGCATAACTGTTAATTATATAAAAGATATGCAAATGTTTGAAATTAAAATCAATGTGAAAATCTTCAACCAGGAAATAATCATAATCAAACCTTTTGTTTCAATCTGAGGCAAAACAAGTTGCATAATAAACTCACAGTCAAGAGAAGCTCTCTCTCTCTCTCTCTCTCTCTCTCTCTCTCTCTCTCTCTCTCTCTCTCTCTCTCTCATCATAGAATAACTTCTAGCAGGTGAGGAAAACCTGTTTGACAGGAGATGATGGTAGCAGAGAATATAAAGAGACATTTATGAATAACCAATTGTCATTTTATCACACATATAGTATGTTTCTTCACATAAACCTTTAAACATACACATATTGCATTCCTCTCGAAATAGTCATCACCTCAGTAAACAATAAATGAATTGAAAGATTACAATAAATTCAATGGCAAATATTGCAAATTAAACTAATTATTTCCAATAGGTTTACTTGTATGTTGGGCTAAAATTCAAAGTGTCACATCTGTATTTACAATACAGCTTGATTCTGCATCTCTATTTACAGCTCATTAGTCCATATCAATGTTTACTGTTGCTATGGCAACAAGAGACTGCTAACGTTAGCAGCTGTTAGCTAGCTTAGCCAAATCATCTGAACAATAATAACCAATAATATCACAATTCGGCCTATTCAAACAAAATCAACCACAACTACCAACAGTCACAGACCTTCAACTCTGGGCTAATATGTTGTCACAAGTATGCAGTTAATTAGGTCACATCACATTCAATGTAAAAACGTTTTCTACTTTGTTTTGGACATGTCTCAAAATGTAGCCTAGCTAGCCCCAGGCTAACGTTACTTAGCATATATGCCTCCACTCGCTCGTCTCCTGGCGCAGCAGCACCTGCTGGGGTGTGGACCCCGGCACCAAATAAGTCTGTCAATTTTGAACATTTAACTTCCATCTCCAGAGGCTTAAGTCGCAGTTTTTCAGCACCACCCGGGCGTTTTCAGCTCTGTACCGGCTCCCGCGACTCCGGCCCATGCCATGAGGTCCCGCCCAGGCCCACCCTGGTTTGTGTTGTGATTGACAGCACTGTCAGGGCTCTCTGAGCCAGTCAGCCCATGATTGATTGACAATGACAAACATAGACCAATAATATGCGTCGATGCTGGCAACACCCTGCTAGCTCTCTGTAGCCCATTGGCCAGCCCAATTGGAGGGAATTTAGAGAGAGAGGAAAAAAGAAAACATAGCGGACCGGACCGGCCCACATTGGGGAAACGGCCCACCGGGACGATGCCCGGTATGCCAGATGGCCAGTCCATGTAGGGTAATGACCGAGAGGCAGGGCAATAAACACTTTGAAATGCCGTCCACGAGACCTTCCACGAGCCGGGCATATCAAACTGTTTATTGCCCTGCCTTAAGGTGATTATCCCGTTTATTCTGCTTCTTGCTTGCCAACATAATAAAACAATTCAAATACTTTAATAATTATGCTTTTTCTTATTCGTATGCCATGCTTATTCAATGCATACTCTGAAAATCCAGGACCCAGGGAGGCAGGACCTTGGTTTGTGGATTGCCCGAAAGTGGAACAACTGGTTGGTACATCTCTTGACACAGCTCAGCGATATAAGAGCACCTCAAAGGGCTTAACAACCCTCGTCTCTAGCTGTGGAGGAGATATCGCCCTATAGATTATCCCGTTTATTCTACTTCTTGCTTGCCAACATAATAAAACAATTAAAATACTTTAATAATTATGCATTTCTTATTCGTATTGCATGCTTATTAAATGCATACTCTGTTTGAGTTCATCTCCCTCATAAAAGTAGCCTTTAATTAGGATCGATCAAACATGTTTTGGACACCTCGAAGGGCATTATCCCGCCTATACCATGGTCACTTGCCAAAGAAAATAAATTAAGTTCATTTATATTTTCATGCGTTTTACAATCCATATATAAAGTTTTCCCATGCCATAATTTAGTTTCCCTGGTAATGCCTGAGGGTTTGACTAAAATCTGGAACAATCATTACCCTCCCGTAAGGCTCTTATGCAACGGAAACGTTGTTCACTACTCCAGTAAGACTTGGCAACGGGAGGTATTCTAGTCCGCTAAACTATAAGCCAGAGAGCTAACGTTATGGATTGTCCCTATTTATAATTCGAAATTCGTCCCAGCCTTTATACCACAGATACTCTAGGGCAGGGATGGGCAACTTTCATGATAAAGAGGGTCACATTTTCATCATAACCATCAGAGGGCCACATGACTGCACACTTCAACTAAACGTGAGCTGAGAGAAGCTACACAATTTTGAATTTGGTAGAGATGATTTCCTGTATTCTGGTGCATTTTGGGGATGGCCACTACCTAAAAAATCTTCCAGAATCATAACCTATGTACGGTATGCTAATTGAACCAATATACATTCATTTCATGTTTTCCATGCTCAAACAGCCATATGAATGGTCAGTATTTTTTATCGTTGCAAAGGGCTCACATACATCATCATTCAATGTCACAAAACTGAAAAACGTGGCCCAACATTAAGTGCAACAACTCAATGAACTCAAACCCAACAAGCATGATATTCATTGCAGATGTAGTGGCGATTTAAGTGGATATCTTTAATGACTGATATCGTTTCTAAGCAAACTAGACGCATGGGTTTGCCTTTCAATTCTATGAATTCTTCTCATCTTTCTTGACCGAGTTTTCTAACTCGATCAATTATTTATTTATTTTGGTGGCAACTGGCGGCCCGCGGGCCGCCAGTTGCCCATCCCTGCTCTAGGGTCTATAACATAACCGCGTTGTCTGATTAGTCTAAATCATTTTTCACAATTTACCAGCTCTCATATTGGGTCCGCATTTATTTGAGACCATATGCACAGAAATGCAGATGGAGGGAGCTCCCGCGAGTTTTTAAAGTCATGTGGCATGTCGCATAGGGAAGTTATCGCCAGCATTTCTGACATTTTGATCCCAGAATGCATTATGTTATGCGAGGCAACACAGGCTTGATCTGAAACTCGCCTAACGTGTGCCACGTGTAGTCTTATCAAAAACAGGTGAACAATTTTAGATAAAAGCACAAACATAAATAATCAAACCACTTACACTGTTATCGTTCTCAATGAGTGTGTACAAAAACATTAAATATTTTGCTTTTATATTAAAACAAACGAGTGGCCCCCATCCCACAGAGAAACATTTGGTCATTACAAGGTGTTGCACACATCAGCTGAACACAGGAAGATGAACATTTGGTGAGCAGGAACGTGGGTGTAGAGGAAGCTTTGTACAAGATGAACCTTTAGAGATATACATATTTAGGTCTTCAACAAGGTAAAATCAAAAGGTACCATACAAATAAAGAATACAGAACTGGGCAAGCATGTTGTCTAGTTCCTATAATCAAGTTTTTGAGTGGTGATTGGTGATAAAGGCAATTTATGATATTATATAAATCCTGAACGTGGAAACTGAGCCGTAATGGAATGCCATGTTCTTCATGAACTCTAAATCCTACAGATTTGCAACGAAAGTACAAAAAGATTAACTCCAAGAATTGCTACAGTAAAAACAAAAAGTATACTGGATGAAACAGTTTTACACTGGTTTTCAAATTGGCTTTCATCAAGCATTATCTGCCGTTGGGGCTGTAAACTTTTTATTAAATAAACATTTCGAAAGTCAACATCTTTTTAATAGTTAAAAAACTTTTTTTTTTTGATTGCACAACAATCACAAAAATAGAATCCAATGTATACGGCATCCTGTGTTGAGTCCAAAGCGCCCTGTTGAAGCTCGGGTGATGAGCATTCGTTAAACTATCACAAGAATTCTCACTGTCCAAGTCTTGCAAATACATAAATACATCCACAGCTGCGAAGCCTCAGAAACATTGTAGCCAGGCGGCCGTGTGGGATAGTGCAAATCTGTGATTGACAGCCAGTCCTGTGTGAATCCTTGCAGTCCTCCTACTGGATGCTCAACTCAAGTTTGGATCGCTCCTTCAGCCACGTTCACATCACATCCGCTTCTCTGGTTAATGGCCTCTCCAAACTCCTTCCTCAATTCGTAATCCTCTCATCGAATCTTATCCGGGTCCAGATTGTCAAGGTCGATATCGGGGGAGGCTTCGCAACAGAGGCACATCATCTGTGTGCGCCGGGAGAAGGAATCTGACCGAGGTATGGCAGGGGACAGAGGACAAGGAGCAACGGTTAGTACAGTCAGTACACAATACACAGAACAATTTACGTACAATAATAAGATCATTTAGTTGACAAAAGGACATTGCAAGAAATCAATACTTGATGCAACGAGAATTTATGGTCAGGTGATTTCTCACGCGTCTTCAGCTAGTGCAATGTACCACTGAGGAGCAGGTTCAGACAGGTTTAGAGGCCGTGTTCATGACTGCTCGCACAGGATTTCTGGCATAAAACACAGGGTCTTTTGAAATGTGGGTTAAACCCCTTACTACTTAAGGCAGGCTTTCAGTTTTGCAAAGTACGTGCAGAATATCCTTAGCCCCTTTCAACATCTCTCCGCATCCCTCCTTCTAGGTGGTCTAAAACTCCAGGGTCTAAAGGGGGTCTAAAACTCATAACAGTGATACACTAAAACAATTTCCATTAAGGCCCTAGTATACCAGAAACAAAATCTGTTTTTCTTAACTGGCCATCATGCAAATCTTTTTAAAGTAAAGCTGCCATGTGGTATATTTTTTTAAATGTGCGAGTCCTTCGTGTATATTGTTAAACGGCCGCAGACTGCGGTGACGGTGAGAAAATACTTTGGTTTCGGCAGCAAATTCCTTCTGTCGTCGTCGACAGGCACTGGTTTCTAGTTGGGGCCTCCTACCTATGGCTTTGTTCAGGAAGGCCGGTCTGGAGCTGGCCGGCAGGTGGATGCACAGGAAGTAGACGGGTACGCCGGAGAGAGCCACGACGATGCCCACCAGGGAGTTGATGGGGTCACTGTAGAGGGACATGAGCACCAGGAAGACGCTGCACAGGCAGTAGACCACGGGGAAGAACAGGCTCAGCTGGGGGGGGGGAGGAAGGGCACACAGGGGAGTCAATACGACACATTCTGATCATTGGACAGGACATTGAAGAGACAAGTGAGAGTGGCTTGAGAATGTGCTGAAGAACAGGAACCTGCTGGAAATCAGTTATTTTACTATGACAGGCCCGTTTTAAATTGTAACTTTGTTACTTTTAATACCTTCCTGCTTGATAAAAAAATAAAAAGTTTCCGTTTTTATTTTCTGATCCCGTCTGCGTTTTCGTTATCGCGGAATTCATAGGGCCCTAGATAGTGTAGTGGCGGAGGCATTAGGGACAGGACGATCCCTAATATCCAATATCCAAGTACATTCCTCTACTGAAACCTCCCATCTTGCACTCGATGGAAATATTTGTATCCAAAGCAAAACTGAAAGGATACAGGTGAACGTCTGCGGTACCGGACGATCACAGAGATCGGGCAGCCCTAGTGCAAAACCACACCCACACATGTTGATGCTGAAGTGCATGAGAGTGAACGGCGAAAACAAATCCTCTCCAAGCTCCAACGATCTAGTGGATTTAGACGAGTCTAGACGAATTAGTCGAGGGGCCACACGAGTTATTTGTAGAAAGTACTTTACACAATAAATGTGGTTAAGGACCTGTAGCGCACCGGTGACGCTTCGCTACATACTCTGAAATTGACAACAAAATCTCAAAAGTTTGCCATTGCAAAGTGGCACGGCGAAAGTCCCCCGCCTATGGAATCGCACGTGCTCCGAGTAAAAAGCACCGTGTCTGACTGACGGGCTTAAGAAGCCCCTCCTGTGGACGCCAAGTCCACCACCACCGCCTCCTACAGCCATATGAATACTCTAGTTCAACTAGGGGCGTACGGTGTAAACGCTATAGAAATAAACCGGTGTGAATTTGCGCTAAGGTATGGATTTTGACGTTACCGTGTGACCGGTAGACAGTGTTGTGTGCGACGCGTTACAAAGAAAGTAACACGATAATACCAGGGATGCACTGTCTTGCTTTTCAACAAAAAAAATCTAGTACAAAATTTAATACTGAACATTTTCTGACATTCCAGAAGACCTTATAGCAAAAATATAACTTGAAATAAATGTGAGTGAGTAAAACAAAATATTTAGTTGCGCGCACTTCACATAAATGCGCGTCACTTGGGAGACGAACCCGATTGGCTACCATGAAACATGACTCTGCCTTAGCAAATCATAATCGCTTATCTCATTGTTAACCCACCCGGTCTCCTCCCGAGCAGTCTGTGTGTGCAGCCAGGGGTGCGTTCGGATTACGCAGTTCAATTCAATCAATTAATAGTAAGGCACCGCATTTAACATACAGTAATGGCGTTGTAACGATGGAAACGGTAATTAGTTAGATTATCCCGTTACTGAATAAAGAACGGCGTTACCCAACGCCGTTCTTTTAAACAGTGTTATTACCAACACTGGTAAGGGATACTCAATTTAATCAGATTTTTACATCCAGATTGAGGCAGATGTACAAAGCGCTGATTATGTGATTGTTATCTCGTCAATGCGGAAACCGCAACATTAGACCGTCACTCAAGATAAGGTAATACTTTGGCACGGTTCCTTTACGCAACAACAAACTCAAACTAATTCTCTCGCAGCCATTTGTGGACATTTCTGCTGTTGGACTTTCAATTAAAAAATTAGGAAGACGAGTGCCATCCTATCCTATTAATTTGTGAATCCAACAGATTTTGATGGCAGACAAGCTCAAACCTGGGTGAACATTTAATTTTCGTTCGCTTCAAATGTATTTTGACCAATGACGTCAGTGGGACGGGGATATGCAGGGAGCAAACTGACCAACAGAACTACAACAAACTAATATGGCGGATTCATCTCAGACCCAGAGGGACTGATAGCATTGCGTTTCCAATGTTGGGTAACCCTTGTGGGCCGACAGCTAAAGGCACACTCAGTCATCACTGGTAAACCAAACGCTTCCTCGCCACCCTCTGACCGTCCAGGCCGACCCAGCGCCCAGGGGGAGAGCTACAGCCGAGGGACCGCTGGACGTTCACAAGGAACAACTCCCACTTGAAGGTACAGTCTATCAACGAGGGGTTTGAACGTAGAGACGGTTCTTAATGTGGGGAAAAGGCTAGCATTGTATGTTTAGGGTGAACCGTTGCTTTGAGGAGCAGACGGCGGGGGCTACCTTGACGGGGCGATTCCTCTCGGGGAACTTCTTGCGCAGGTAGATCAGACTGCCGATGGACAGGCCGATGAACAGCCAGTAGTTGAAGCTGAAGTAGTTGATGAGCTGGTAGACGTCGCTCACGCACAGGTAGATCAGAGCCATGCCACCCTGAACGGATACAAAAGAAAAAAAACACAAAACCAGAAGGGAGGGAACGACAATAAATAACCTCAGGAGTTGTTCAGTTTCGACAGCACAGGACTTTTTTTTAGTCAATATAATTTGTGTTTGAAATTGTAAATAATTATAATTGAAGAAAATACTTTTGTTTTGAGAATTTGATCAGGTGAAGATCAATTGGCCGTTTATGACAGAACTAAATGCAAACGAAGTATTGGATTTATTCATCGTTGAACCACGGCTGAACCACTGACGTTGAAGAGCAGGGCGGGGATGGGTGTGAAGCGTTTGATGTGGATCATGCACAGGACCTTGGGCAGCTGACCTTCTCTGGACCCCACGAAGAACAACCTGAGGGCGTTGAACCAACAATAAAGATCAACAAGCGGCCTTTAGAACGACATCATCAAGAGGATCTCATCATCGTCAACAAGGGCCTTATCATGGTTCCCATTAATAGTCATCAGCGGTCCACAATAGACTCATCACCACGTCACTCATCTCAAACGAGGGAAAAACGCTTGAAATCGACGATTGAGTCTTTAATCAACAGGTCACAACGTTGACCATCTCCTCGAGCCGATTGCGATAGAGGGAAGGTTCGAGGGTCGGAGGTCGGAGCGGGTGCGTCGGCGCTGGGTCACCTGGAGGCGGCGATGATGGAGGAGTTGAGGCCGCCGTAGCAGGAGATGGCCACCGCCAGTGGGATGATCCAGCGGGCCCAACCCAGAATCAGGTCGGCAAACGTCTGGAGGAGAAGAAGGTCAGCACGTCGTTCAGCATTCTCGGGTTACAGGTCGAGCAAAAAAAAGAAGAACGCCTCCGTTCTACGTGGAAACACCGTCTCAATTGTCCCGTCAGACGACAGGGAAACGTTTATAGCCAGTCATGCATATGTCACATTTCATCTTGATCTAATCGTCTGTGGATGAGTTGCAGGCGCTGAAATAAACTGATGGGATGTGGAGGCTCGTCATTGAACAAACCCAAAAGTATAGCACAGACATAACACACGTGGTACCCATGTCGCCCAATATGTGAAAGCGTTGAATTACACTTGCACTGTACTTCTGACCTTTATCCGTCTGCAGCAACAAAGGAGCAAAGACACTCGTGGCGAGAGAGGAAACACAACTCACGGTCGTAATGGAACCCGTCAAGCGGTTTACTGTTAGAGGGACTTTCAGCCTACTGGAAATGATTGCTGATAATTACAGCTCCACTCATTCTAATTGGGAAACCAGAGCCACCCAGGAGCCCGGTAACCATGGACGCATCGACTGGAGACCACCAACCCGCCCCCTAATCACATCCCCGCCCCCCCCCCCCCCCCCCCCCGAATGGCTCTCTTCCTGCTCGGCCCTCTAACAGCGTTAGGGTTCCCCGTTGTCATGTAGAGTCCTGAGCGTAGCGCACACTGTTCTGACTGAGCAGCGGTTTGGTGCAGCCCAGATGGCCCCCGGGAGGAGGGGGGGACGACGACGACCAGACAACACACAGGAGAGGAACTGAAAGCAGCAACAACAGGAAGGAGAGGACATCACCAGATGGGGCCAAATGTGAGATTGTTAATTAAGAGCAGTGTGTGCGCGTGTGTGTGTGTCTCACCACAGCCACTGCTTCGCTGTTGATGATAGTCTCCATGTCCATGACTACGTAGTAGGCAATGTTGGTCATGATGTAGATCACCGTGACGATGGGCATGGAAATGGCGATGGCCAGGGGCAGATTCCTGAGGGGGGAAACGGTTGAAGAGAAGCTTTGGCCTACGGTTGTCATCAGATGTCATCAGCAGCCACACACCGAGCGTTCCAGAGAATGCGTTACTTCCATTTACGGTCAGTTACATGGATGACAGGTACAGAAAAGGCAATTCATGGATGACTGGGGGTTAGGCCGCAGGCATTGGTGATTCGACCCAGTAACCGTCGGCTGGGGGTCAAACACTCCACTGGCCACTAACCTACCCGTCCCCCTGATTTAGAGAACTTTACAGAAATGTCAAAGCAGCCATGAAAAGTCTCAACAAGAATTCCCTCCGAGCAATCGCTCAAGGACCTCTGATAGAGCCATGGGGTGTTAGTGCATGACGGGGGGGGGGAGGCCCTGGGCCAGCGGTCCCCACCTCTCTGGGTTCTGGATCTCCTCGGTGATGAAGTTGAGCGTGTCCCAGCCAGAGTAGGAGTAGAGGGCCGAGTAGAGGGCCAGGGCGATGTCCCCCGGGTTCAGCTTTGAGCCCTTGAACGAGTTCTCAAAGTTCTGGGTGTTACCTGGGAACGGGTAGGGAATACACACACAAACACAATGGAAGGGACATCATCCAGTTAGAATAGGAAAGGTGTCCTGTGAGGCGAGAGTTAAGAAATCTGAATAAACAAAAAAAGGCAAAACAAATGACAGCAATGACAGGAGAACTGGCTCAACAAGACGGACGAGATTCGGACGAGAATATCATGCCACTAACCAACACATTATAGATGATGCAACCTCATATTTTGAAGTAGAAACATTTCTGTTCGGGTCCGTCAAAGATTAATTTGCTGGAATTCCAAGACTGGAATTACTTTTCTTCTTATCAATTTCCTGAACCATCGCAATGATGAAAGTCATGTCCTAGCTGCCATCCATTCCGAAACAAAGTCTGTCTCGTCACCCACCCCGCTGGATAGCCAATGCACCAGGTAATATATCCAGCTAGGAAATATTTCCTCCTTTCATTTTCATTTCCCCTTGACCCAATAACAGGTTCTTGGATCAGATTGTTAAAAGCATTGCAAATGGTACGAGACATGGAAACATCAGTAATACTGTCACACTGCAAGTGAATCTTGTCGTTTCTCTTGGTCTCTTAGGCCTGCTGGGTGATTCTGTTTCTCCCCCCCCCCCTGCAATTGTATGTTATTTTTGTAACATAAATGGGTGGTATTCTAGTGTGGGAAGTACAATAAACCTAACTAACCTAAACTGTGAAGGCAGAATGAGTGGGAGGACAGAATGAGATATTATAAATAGATGGTGCAGGCTGAGAGGGGGGGGGGGGGCTCACCTTGGGCCAGCCTGACCAGGCCGGCGATGATGATGAGGATGAGGGCCAGGACCTTGGCCACGGTGGAGCCCACCTGCAGGATTGCTCCCCACTTCACCTTCATGCAGTTCACAAACGTCAACAAGCCTGGGGCACGGGGGGCAGAGGAACACAGCTGTTACAGGCAGGGACCTCCTTTAGGCAGGGAGCACACTGGCATGATTAAGAGCAGGGATCTGGACGTCAAGTCCCATTCCACACACAATCCCTGGTGGATAGAAAGTGAACACAGAAAGCTTCATTTTTTTTTTTTTTAATTGTTTTCATTTATTTGACATTATCAATAGCAATATAATAAAGTAGAAGACCTGACACTTTGGCAAGGCGATTTGAATGCCTCTGTACATCATAGTGTAAATCAAGAGAATGTCCAACTCTTGAGCATATACTGTACTAAAAAGGCAGGGAGCTGTAGGCAAGAGATACACCCGCCGAGTCTGACAAGAAAAGCACATATGCTCATGCTTGTTATTACACACACACACAATCATTTTACGCGTTTGTGGTAAATACAGTGAAATTTAAAAAACTTCTAGATTTCTTCCGTAGCACCTGTGTATTGCTAACTCTGTCGAAAACATGAACAGAAGGATTGAATTTAAACGTATGGTCTGGTCGCAGAATGTATTGGCCTGTCCTGACGTGAGACCTGGCACATTTCACACCTTTATCTTAATTGCCTTTAACACCAACCACCTCTAGCGCCAACTGCCAGTAATTTAGCACTAGCCATTCCACATTTCACTGAGATATTTCAGAAGCATTCCTTCCATATTCTAACAATGATAACAATAAAACAAATAACTTGAAAGATTATGTATTAGTTCGTCACACCGCTCAGGAATTCCTAAAACCAAATGTGGCTTCATCTCCTCAGTTCAGTTGGTTCTTAGGTCTAGACAAGAATAAATACTAGACTTTGGCCCCGTGAGCAGATCAAAAAGGTCACACGGCAAGATTACAGATAAACATTATTTGAGATTAACGGGAAATAACCAAACTTATCTGAAACAGAACCATTTACCCTACATGTTTGAAGTGCACTACAACTCCCTTTATTGGCCAATCTATTGCCGTGTACATAAAATAGAGCCACATGAAATCTGTTTTATATTTTCCCAAATTCCATTTCTCCGAAATCTGTGTTTTACCAGCTGAATTCTGGATGGTTTTCATCAGAGAAGATCTACTTTTGTGAATTAATAAAACATTAACAATTGAATAAGATATAACAGTATATCTTTCCCCACAATAGCTCCTAGTTTTGGAATAATAATTAGCATGTTAACAGCTCAGCAATGACGATGTTTAGAACCATATTCAGTAGAACAATTATCTGTAAGTCCTTAATAGATTCTCGTCCTGAATCTGCTGATCGCTCGTCATTTTTAGGAGGAATGCTCTGATAACATGGAGCTGTTCTTTGTTCTTCACATGGACTTTAAGTTGTAATTACGCATATTTTTAGTTAGGGTTAGTTTTATAGTGTTTAAGAGGACTCTTGACGATGTGACCCCCCCTCACTCCTCAAACAGCACGATCGAAAACGGAATTATGTATGCCTATTAGTCTGTACTTTTACTATTATTAAACATTTAGGTTGCTACAATAGTCAGGCCAACTTTTGATATTATTTCTTTAACAATTTCAGCCAAATTATAGAGTTTATTCAATATTCCACGTTTTACCATTGATTCCGTCCACGTTTATTTTTTTCATAGGGCTGTGAGGGCGTCCTTAAGCAAGACGCCTTACGCCCGTCGGCTACAGACTGGTATCTAAAGAGTCACCGCGGGTGGCTTTGGAAAAAAATTAAGATCGGCGTGGGGCTTACATATGATGGCAGCTGCAATGAGACGGACTGCGTCGTAAGGGGCGGCGCAGGTGGGGTAGAAGGGCTGGACGAGGTAGATGGAAAAGGTGAGGGCGATGACTGCCTGGCAGGCCGGCTCCACGATCATCAGCGACGTCCATAACCTACAACACCACATCAATCAGGGTCAAATTCCTCTGACAGGACATGGCCTTACGAGAAGTGGCAAACCATGAACTTCTGCTCAGTTGAGTCAATTTCTGTCAGACATTTTGCATTACCCATACAGTTTGCTCATTATTTTAGTGAAAAAAATAATTGTCTAGCAAGTGGTGACATAATACATACTCGATATATCGCTATAGATGTCGCCCAACTTCTCTCTAAAACGTTGCAGAAGCCGGCCCATGAAAGAAAGAAAGAAAGAAAGAAAGAAAGAAAGGCGAAGGAATGAAAAGGTGAAGAGCCATGATGACGAGATCAAAGCGGACCAACAGCTCTGTGGATCATTACACTTCGTTTCAATTCATTGGCCACTAGAAACTAATGCTATACTACAACCTAAAAGTATTTTTTTTTCCTGCAACAGTTTCAGCAGCTTGGAAAAAACATTAATTGGATAACCACTAGTCCCATTGCGTCTCCATAGTTGGAGAATAGGATCATCTTTCATTCCTGGTCCCAGATAATAATCAACAAATTGCAGACAAATTACAGTTCTTCTCCAACATAACTAACTAGGCGTTGGGCAATTTCGTCTGGTAACTTTGTCTCGCACATACAGGTGTACTTTATGAAATCTTCAGCAGATATACAAACCTCTGCTTTGTTATATACCTTCATATCACAAAACAAATACACATTTGGCCAAGTGCCATCTGCAACAGAGGCTGCTGCACCCGCAGAGGTAAATGCCCCAAGACAAACTCACTGAAAACACACATACAATAAATCACAACTAGGAATGACTTTGGCGCTTAAAGCTGATTTTGGCGAATAAAGCTGTCAAAACCCTATTGCTACACATCAGAATGAGCTAGCACGTGTGAGTTTAAAGGTTTCACATGATTTCTAGCCAGTCCAAACTGAGATCTTGGTGCTCTTTAACCATTATAATTATACAATTTAATACTTTTGAACGCTTGAGCGCTTGAACTTCTTTTGTGGCGCTACAGATCACATGATTGAATCCCTCCTGTATGCACACACATTCCTATGCCGGGGTCGGGGCGAGTATGACCTTGAAACGAGAGTTGATATGGGAGGCCAACCTACCGAACAAAGGCCAGGAGCCCCCCGAAGGCCTCCAGGATGTAGGCGTACGAGGCTCCCGACTTGGTTATGGTGGTGCCCAGCTCGGCGTAGCACAGCGCTCCGAACACGGAGAAGATGCCTCCGATGGCCCACACCACCAGAGACAGCCCAAACGACCCGGTGTGTAAGAGGACCCCCTTCAGAGAGACGGCCACAGAGAGTGAGGGCAGAGACATGAGGCTGAACTGGATGATAAAAGTGGCAATGGACGGTAACTCAGTACTAGCTGACATAATGAGAGGTGACATAATGAGAGGCTTGAATTAGCTTAGCGGACGGCTACCATCCTGTAGAGAAAGGGATTTCTGTTGGTTTGAAAAAAAAAATAACTTTGATAAATGGAAGAGCAATACATCTCTATTTACATGAATAGGACAGTCCATAAGGTGGAAAACATGCATATTTGTTACGAGGCCTACTTGTAATGCAAATTTGCGTTCCATCTTGTAGCTCTCCTGTCAATAGCCAGCTGACTTATGAGGCATTGCATCCAACGCGCCAGGGGTGCAGTGGGCGGGGGAACGCTGTCCGCCACACTCCACTGTAAAAAGTCAACGTTTTCTTCCTGCCCGTTTGTTTTCACTATGGCAGCACCGTCTTCTGTTTGTGTTCATGTTGGACTTTCATTGTGTTTTTGCATATAGCAATTTACTCATATCAGTTATACGTTTAATTTTACTCATATAACCCTCGACAAAGTATTGGTCTTGTTTAATAGACAATGTGTTTGTCGTGACTTCAGGCCTAGCCTATCTGTAAACTGGTGGTAGCATGGCGATGTTAGGAGCTGTGGTTATTTTTTGAGTTGAACCATTCATTTGTTGAGTGACATGAGTTTGTCTAGACCTGTAGGTAGGCATATTGTTGTAATAAATGGGCTAATGAGAAAGAAGCATTATTATTAAACAGGTGGGTTTTCTGAAGTTGTGCGCGGGTTCGTGTGCACGCGGGATTTGTTTTTGATGACGTCATACAGTCCCCCCACAAAAGAAAATCCCCACTACCGCACTGCAAAGCGCCTCACGACACCATGAGAACCACACTAAGCCACGTCTTCAGCCTACCTTTGGAGACACAAAGATGCCGGAGCCGATCATGTTACCCACGATGAGGCAGACGCCGTGCAGGAGGGAGATCTCCTGTTTCAACCTCACCCCGCTGTTCTGGGACACCGTGTCCAGGCCGGCCACCATCTTGGCGGCGGGGGCGGGAGAGCAGTTACACAGGAGGAGGTTACTGAGGGCCAATCGATGAGGGAGATAGGCTGGCTCAAAGGATCGCACCGCACAAAGTTGTCTGGAAAGACGAAAGGGAAATTATTAAAAAAAATGGGAGGATGGATTGGGGGCGGGGGGGGCGGGGGGGGCGGGGGTGTTGCATAACAGATGGGAGGATGGGTGGGAGGGCGGTAGTTTAGTAGACCTAGGCTATTTTGGTTATATTGCTAAATTTGGTTATGGTGATGAGTAAAAGGTCTTTTACTGGTTTTGGACATTTTGATTGATTGTTTAATTGAAATTAGAATAACCTAAATCAGATTGTTTAGAGGAACAGGGGAAAATATTTAATCTGATGTCCATCAATTGAACCGTTTATCGAAAACTAGGTAGTATAACATTAAATTAATTATACCTTAACATATAAGTTGTGTAAAGACGTCCATTCAACCACCAGTCTTTTTTTTTTTAAACGTCTACCTTTCAAATACTAAAATGTGATAGTGGTACGTGAACCAACATAACAGCCAACAAGGAAAAATGAAGTACGGTTATCAATGGTGTTGCCTTCCCTGAAAGTTAAATGCATGCACATAAGTCTATGCATAAGATAAAATAACCAAGTAAACGCAAACCCTTCCTTCCATTCTGCATGTCAGAAATCACCTATGGGCGCGAGACCTATTGCTCTACGACAATAGCTTTGGAGGAATGTCTCATTCAAAAGAAAAGCCCCGGGCTATTGTTTCTAATTATTTCGTCAAAAACACACAGCTGACTAAGCGGAGGATAATCCAACCCCAAACAGAGGCATTCAGCGGGAAACTGATAAAGTATTAAACGCCCCTGGTGGATATGATGCAACCCATGCTAATAGTTAGCTCCAAACAAGAGAAAACAGCTGTACTTACCATTTGCTTAACCAAATACTCAATCAGAGACTTTGCACCGTAAAACAAAAAGCACCCGATTCAAACCACACAAGAAACGCGAAGCCTCGTACAGTGTGAGTGAGGGTTCCTCAATGAATTGATTTGTTCTTCCTCAACACGTGTGATATATAATGTTCACCATCAACCAGAGAAGGAGGTTATACATGATACTGCTGTGCTTGTGCTCGCCCCCCGGTAAAACAGCCCCGCCCCCTCCCTTACATCATCCAAAGACGTTACTTCAATGCATTGGTGTCAACATCATACGGAGAAGAGTGGGAGATTTTTGAACTGTTAAATTAATAAGAGGAAAGGTTGTTAAGAGTTGGAAAATTAAAAAAAGAAAAGTCTTGCAATATATGTCGGCGTGCATTTCGATTGTGGAATAGAGTGTGCTTGACTCATTGAGAAACATTTGAGCGTCGTTGCTTTCGGGCTTGTCGGGTGAGCATCATGAAATATTGCTAATACATGGATGCCAGGTTAGGAATAATCCACCATAATAACAAAGTAGACCGAAGATGAGAACGTAGTTGGATACGTAGTTGGATAGTAGTATTTTGTGGCGCTGGTGCCTCTGTGATGGCCCAGACCTTTTTTCCCAGACCTTGGAAAAGCGGCATAGCTTCGTGTATGGCACGCCAACTGGGCACAGCTTTTGGCCGTGATATTATATATTATATTATGTAGATATCTATAGGCCTATATTATTTAGTGCGTCGGTTTCTCTGGCGTCCCTTGTCATTCCACAACACGTAAAGACTGACCATGTTTGAGAATGTGCAGAAATAAACATAGCGGTCACAAGAGGAAGTCTCTCCTCATACACGCACGCGACTAAATTCGCGTGATGAAATTTGTACGAATCAGATTCAGATAACTATTTATCCCAGAAGTGCACAATTCAGTTTGCAGTTCCCAGTCATGAATAAATAAACACAAGAAATAGCAATATTTTATATTAATACGCACTGGTTTCCCATACAACACTGTGCAAACAGCATTCCTCTCATAGCATTCCCCTCATGCTATCTAGTCCGAAATAGCACCTACATGCGAAATGCTGGAAAACATGGGCTTTAGCGCTATTTGTTGGTCTGATAGGGTACGACCGGATAGAGGTCTTCTTTGGCTTCATTCTGTAGCTTCCTACACCAGAAGTCTAGATTGTGCCGTTCAAATAAAAGTTGAATTGAAACTAAAAAAACGTAGGCTTATATATGTTTTAACAGAGCGATCTCAAAACGTTTTAGATCCCCATCCAAGGCGATGGGGTCACAGACACACACTCACACACACGCACACACGCACACACACACACACACACACACACACACACACACACACACACACACACACACACACACACACACACACACACACACACACACACACACACACACACTATCGCACACTATCACACACTATCGAAGCTTTTACTTTAAATCCAGCTGTACTTTATTTTCCATTTTCACCAGAAAGATAAATTCTGATACCAGAGAGAAAGGATAAGGGTGATGGGTGAAGGGGTTGAGACCCAAGTTCTGCCTTGATTAGAGAGTCATGGAATCTGTTGGAGTCCCAGAGAAAGGACCAAGTGTGGTAGAAATTAACCTTACATTCTATGTTAAACTATGATTATTATTAGGCCTACATATCATATATATACTTTAATGGTGGAGAAGAGCTGATCACCTTTAACCTAGATGTTGTGTGCCGTGTGACACCAGTGAGTGGGTCCAGGACATTCTCACCTGATGGGCCATGTGGCACATCAGTCAGAGAGTCCAGTCTACTCCCATTTTGATGTACTCTCTGAAGACAATGCTTACATTCACACGCCTGCATCATCTCTGTTTGTATAAGGATAATATATGTTCTAAGGTCTCATTGGGATTCAGAAGACATTGGGGTATGCTGACATCCACACAGTATGACCCTGATGGGAAATTCTATATTTGATGAAAGTCCAACTTTGTATTGTGTAAAATTCGGGGATATAAGGAGCTGTCTGGGATTCATTCAGTAGTGTGTATTCGAGGATACCATTCGGCTTTGTTGTCTCTCGTTTGCGGGTGGCAATAAACTCTTCATCTATACTTGACCTGGACTCCCCGATTCCTCTTGCTTTTAGCTAGTTGAAGTGAATTAGATAAGTTGCTATTATTAATGCTACAACACAAGTTCCTTTAGGTCGGTTGGGAGTCCCAGCGAAAGGACCAAGTTCCTTTAGGTCAAGTTGGAGTCCTGACGTGGGTAACTTTGAAGGGTTTGAGACCAGAGTTCTGTCTGGGTTACAGTCCTAGAATCCGGGTTGGAGTCCCAGAGAAAGGACCAAGTTCCTTTAGGTCGGGTTGGAGTCCCGACATGTGTACCGGGGAGACTGTTGTTCTGATCTTAAATACATTGCATCTAAAATGCTGATCTATTTTACTCATTTCTTTGCATATTTTTTATTTTGCTTATCTATTATTTTATTTTATTGTATGACGATGTTTATGTGTGAAGCACTTTGTGTCTGCCTTGTGTATGAAGAGTGCTATATCAATAAAGTTCCCTTGCCTTGCCTACTTTGACTCGTCAAAGCATTCCTACTATTTGAACTATAAAGTTGAACTCTCGGTCTGTGATTTCAATACATAACTTAGGCCGGCAAATTGTGAAGGCATCCTGCAACTTTTAAACACGGTACTCTGTCCCCCCCATGTGGTTACTATATATACCACACACATATATTGACGTTCCTGGAAAGGCGCTGTGTCTGCCACGGCTGTCAGTGGCTATGTGGGGCCACATACAGTAGCAAGCCAACGATTGCTGCATAATGTTATTGTTGTAACAGTTATCCAAGAACTTATCGAAGAATACAACATTTGTTTCCTGATTAAACAAGCTGAAATAACCCGCTGTGGCACTGTGAATTATATTACCCTATGTGTTTTCAGGATGACGTGGACCGGGAAATCGCTCCACGTCATTTATTATGAGTTACAAAATCACAGGCTGCACTATGTTTAGGGATTCCAAAACCACCCTGTAAACCTCACAAGAAAGTACAGGTTGCAGATCAATACATATTCATCCGTAACAGATGAACAACTCTATCACGCACACGCACATAACATTTGGCAGCCACTAGGGAACTGTGTAATTCCGTGTGAACCATCTATTTATCTACCTGCCTCACTCATTTTCTAAGGACTTGTGCAATATTGGGTTATCATGTTTACAAGTCATTCAACTGCACTTTAACTCAGTTTTAGTTATATTTATATTAGATGTGTATTCATGTTTGTTTTTAATCATGATGTAGGCCTATATATTGTTTATGTATGTTCCTTGTCCTCTCTTTTTCAAGCACCAGGGGGGAGTTCTCCCAAATTTCGCTGTACCCGTACCTGTACCTGTACTTTGACAAATAAAGATCATTCATTCATGCTGAAATTGTGCCAATGTAAGCATTGCACCCTAACGTTGGTGAGATCATGGTTACTGGTCATCTGCGATCCAGGAGCATCATTATGCAGAGACACCGCCGTCGACAGCCATTGCTTTGGGTGGATTCAGAAGGGATCGGTCTACGATGGCTGACGACACTCCACTGACGCCTTTTCTCTTTGCCTAGCCCAAATTTCATCCGGCATGTGGATGGTAATCATACAGCAGTGCCATGGACGGCTATTGTAGAATGGTGACGTTCCTGAAGGGCTCAAACAACAATAGAGCTAACACGGTGACAACGGGACACTCCCATGCAGTGGAGGAGTTTAGCCGACCACTGCACCTTAGGACTGTTCTGGGGCAGAGAACACAGGAGTCTGGGAGGACATGAGGAGAATCAGAGGAGAGTCCTCTCTGTGCTGACTGGAAGCTCTGCTCGTGACCAACGGGTGGAACGTTTTTACAGAGACTCAAACAAAAATTGCAGCCATGTTAATGCCCCAATGAGTCATGATTTGGGGTCAAAAGGTAAACTTGACCCCAAAACCAACCAACGTCTTCTGTGTACGTTACATTTACCTCCCAAGAGTCAATAGAACCCTTTAGTTCAGAGCTCCACATAACCAATATCTACAGGACGATGTGCTAGTCCCATCCAGCTCTATGGGGCAGAACCACACCTTCTGCTCGTAATCCACAAACACCAGCAGTCTGTTACAGATGCATATGATACCATATCAGATTGTTTGTCCCCACATCGATTGTGATCACCCGTGCACCCGCCATAATGTACAGACAACTGTTTGCGCAAATGGAGCCAACTTCTTTTCCAACCCATGGGAAAATGATTGTGACAGTAAGTTTCACAAGCTTTTTTGATCCCTCAATGGTGCATATAGGGATTGAAATGGAAATAACAGATTCCCTGATAAGTCAAATGTCACTCTGAATATGGCTGTAGTTTCTTGCCTTAGCAGTATTTCAGACCAGTCAGATGAGAACAATATTTTCCCATAAGGCCACCTTCGGCTAATTTCGCTCTGTCGTCTCTGCATATGGTTATTTTGGACACTGATGAAAAAGGGCAAGCATAGCATAGTTCCATCTGATCCTGGAACATTTTGTCGCACCATGGATGGGAGTCGAGACACCTGAATGAAGTATGCCTGAAGGATTCAAATGTGTGTTGATACAATATAAACCTTAAGAGGCAATTAGGACAACCAATCCAGTAGGTATTGCCTAGCAGGACTGGACTTCCCATCATAGACCATTTAAGATCATTTGACCAATCTCTGTGATGAAGTCACTAAAACTGCAGGTGGCATTGATACCTACAAAGAATAAAAGAGTAAATAAATGTTAAAGAATTAAATAATATGTATCATCCAGATAGAATACATTCATCTGCCGTGAGCTATGATGAAGTGAACACAATCAAAATCATTCTTATGCTAGCTAACTGTATAAGCCATTCACTTATGGGGCATTTCAGTGTGAATTAAGGCTCTTTTTACATTTTAACGATATACGCCGGGTTATGCCGTCCAGCTCACTTAAGTTCAAGCCCTGCTCATAAGGCTGGTCCAAGGCACTTCGGCGTCGTTCGGCAAACTACCGTCCACCCCCATGGCAGAGATGTGAGATGGACACATTCGATGCTTTTGATGTTAACATAGGCCCTATACCGCTGCCACGGCAGTGTGAGAAGAATTCCTGTAGATCGGACCTGCAGAACTACTGCACGTCCTTTAGGATTTAGGATTTAGATATAAGACTTCGATTAAGATATAAAATGATTTTTTTTAGATTCAAGATTTAGATTGAACATATAATTATAATTTACGTTAAATTATCCGAAGAGGAGACATGAGAATCGCAGTGCAGTTTTGAAGGTGTTTATTATAGGCCTACTGGGGAAAATATAGCAAAGCTCGAGCGAAATCTAGAAAAAGTCAAGCACGTTCTTCACATCAAAAGTTTACAAACGGCGTGACTGTAAGTCAGCCTATGCGAGTACATGTCACCAGCAGACCGCCTTGATTCGCACATTTCCAGCACCATGATGGAGGCTTAGGGCCCATGGTCTCCTGCCCCCACCCTGTCCCAAAGAGACGAGCCGTCGCAGAAACAAAGACGATCCAACCGCCCTTTAAAAAGAGCTATTAACGCAGTGGCTTGAACTCCACACTAGGCCTCCTACATCCAGAGCAAGTGCATTGGGTTTACCATCGCTTGTTTCTATAGGGGGATATTATGACGATCTACGTCAGGGGGAGTAGGCAGCCAATCTGCTCGGGCACACTCGCGCAGACGCTCATCAACGACGACGAGGCGCGCGCCACCAGCCGCATCAGCACCACCGACACCACCACCAGCAGCATCAGTAGCAGCAGCAGCAGCCGCCCCGTCTCTCCGTCCTCCCTCTTCTTCCACATAGCTCAGTAGTGCTGACTCAGTGCCTTCCCGCCCGTCTCTGTGCCGCCGTCCTCCTCCATCCCAGCAGCAGCACTCAACGCACCCAACGGAAAACATGGCTAAGACAGCGATCGGTGAGTCTCTTTTTGCCTATATATATATTTTGTGCGTTGGTCGGTTGTGTCGTGGATGGTATACGCAGGCTTTGAGTTGGTTGGGGGGGATTCTTGTGGCGACACCCACCCATGGCACAAAAGGCTGAGGTATTGGGGAGCGGTCAAACTCATTTACAAGTCAGGTGAAAACAAAGGGCGTTATGCGAATGTTTTTTTTTATGGTTATATCTCTGCAAAGAGAACGAACCAACGGTTGGATTTGTTGAAATGATAAAAGCCCACGATGGTTGAGATCATTCTGGGCTTCAGTCAATAATTTCTAGGATGAGCATCACTGACGCATATTTTTGGTGAAAAAAAAAAAATCCAATGGAGTCAAAAGGAAATCAAATGCTTATCATTCGCGTTGATCACGTATACCAGCTTTATCCTATTATTAAGGGAACAGCAGGTTTTATTCAATGCACAAGTGCTGCACCGTTTTGCTGCCGGTCGCACACCCGTGCAGCATAATGCAGCGCCAGCGACCCCACCCAACATCTCGGCTCTCCGGCCCAAGCCAGCCTAACTGATGGATGCGGGATCAATCGACCGCGGAAAACGTGGTTATCACGACCAGACCCCCACATTGGAATCATCCTGAACCGCAACTTTGGGTTTTGTACGACCTCTAAATGTGGGAGTGCGGATGAAATGTCATCTTGTAGTCTGGTATACGCACTTGTAATTGCTGAACAGAAGAAGGGAAGAATTTACGATTGGCGATAAATGAACGTGTCACGGATGTTACGGGAAGATGATAACATATATATGGTCGATCATGTAGGCCTACCAGGTTTACAACATTGACTTAGAGGTGTATTCTAGTGGGCATCATTTCGACAAAATATTTCTGATATCACAGCACGATTTTTTTTTGTATGAGAGCATGTAGGCCTAATTGGATATATTGACATTCATTGCTAACCAATTGCATCGCCTGCCATCATTACCCAAACGTAATTGACTATGATATTTAGTTGCGAAGTATTAAATGATGATAGCTGCGTTTCTTAATTGTGACCTCGTGGTCTCGTTCAGAGAATCGTCTTCCCCCTGACGAGACTGGTGATGGATGGTGTCCAGCGCAGACAGACAGCAATATAGTTTTATCGCCGGCAGAGTCAACTAATCACTAGGGCCTAAGTGATATGTATCCCCCACCCCCTCTTTCGCCCACCCACCGAACCTCGCCCCCTCCCTGGTTCATCTTGTGTTGTTGAAAGGAATGCAGAATGGGATGGGCTCGAGCCAGACGCTCTTGAAAAAAAAGCCTATAGTCAGCTTTTATTGCGAACTCTTCGCACCCGCGCGCCCTGCTGCTGAAGATGGACGTCACGTGGTATTCCTGGTTCCCTCCGTCATGTTTTTTTTTTCTTTGGTCAGAAGCGTCCAAATGGGCGTCCACTCGTTATGTAGACATACCTATGATAGTTTCGCAATGACTTTGAGTGACGATCACTTTTAATAGGGTCGTTCAATTTTGTAACAAAACATAAATAGAACTGCACACTATTTAAAACCAACCCAGTCCCTTGACGACTGAAACGCCTAGGCATAAGAGTATAGGTGTATGACCCTCTGGAGCTCGCCTCGTTAGGTGTGGTCAATCAATAGCTTTGTGTGGGGCAGGCAGAGTCTCCTCTGTGGCCAACATACTCAGAGGGCCCCTCCATACCCGGGCCCGTGTTGCTATTTACAAGGTGGCGACTCACGGTATGAATCATGCAGTTCATCTCACCGCTTAGCCTCCCCTCTGCTCTAAACCCTGCAGTCAAACCAGGATATATTAGCCGGTTCTTGGCACACAGCTTAACACTCCACTGGCTTGGATATGGGCGTCAGCCACTTTTATGGTGATTATTTGTCTGCATCATTTCCCCTGATGAGGATATCTTATAAATTGCGATGATGATCCCTGCAGACATATTTTAGTCGTCTAGCAACCAAGAGCTTCAGATGTTCCCCCTTTATCGTTTTTTCATCACATCTTCTACTGCGTCTCATTCTAAAGCCGGTTCCTTCCACAAGGCAACACGTTAACTACTAATGTGAGAGCTGCTCATATGCCCCACGCAATTGAGTTGATATGTTTGTCGGCTTCCCTGGGTGTATTATGGGATATACTACCACAATGGGTTTCTGTGAAGTTTATCAGGCAATGTTTAAGGGGTGTTTCTGTTACCATCTCAGGTGTGTCAGCCTGGTGCATCTCTCCACCTACACAGGAGGATAGGATTACGGCCACCACGTCTAGCCCACTACCAACCCTGCCCTTAACGACCCTATTCCCTGATATATGTGTCCGATGACATGCCCCATCATCGTAAACCCCTCCCCTCACCTGCATAATATCTCCATTATATGGACGTCTGGTGCATGAGGCTTTAAAGAGCCATCTATCTGCCAAGGCGCTTCGGCCCACACGCTGCAGCCGCCGGGTTACAGGGCCGAGAGGCGCAGTAAACACTGTAATATGAAAGCCCAGATTCCCTCAGACACCAGAGGCAATTACAGCGCTGCGCTGCTGTGTGTGTTGCTGTCTTCCGCTCCTTTTTTTATTGGGCGCAAGGTGCCGTGCCCGATCCTACCTCAACGCAAACCCTGCATACAGACTGAGAGATTGGGTTGGATGAGAAAGAAATGAAAATGTCAGAGAGAAAGCTTGACAAGTGCTGAGGAGCGATGATGAGAGCAGAGCGAGGCGGTCAGCCTCAGAGGAGGCCCTTGAGAGGGGAGGCAGAGTGTCCTAGTGACAGAGAGAGAGAGAGAGAGAGAGAGAGAGAGAGAGAGAGAGAGAGAGAGAGAGAGAGAGAGAGAGAGAGAGAGAGAGAGAGAGAGAGAGAGAGGGAGAGCACGCCATGGAGGGAGGGAGAGAGCGTGCAGTAGAGAGAGAGAGAGTGAGAGCGAAAGAGTGACATCTCTATTGTTAGAGGCTGAGGAAGTGGCGATGAAGAAACAGATTGCGGGGGAGAGTGCATCAGCAACAGATGAAGCCGAAGGGGAGAGAGAGAGAGAGAGAGAGAGAGCGAGAGAGTGCTGGAGAGAGAGAGAGAGAGAGAGAGAGAGAGAGAGAGAGAGAGCGAGAGAGTGCTGGAGAGAGAGAGAGAGCGAGAGATGGATGAATGGAGGAGATGGTGGTAAGTCTGAAGGATACAAGCGAACAAGCAAGAGGAGGATGAGGAGGAGTAGAAGAAGGAGGAAGAGCAGGATATTGACGATATGCTCAGCCAGCCTGATGGATGTGAGAAGGGATTGCAGTGTGTGTGCGTGCGTGTGCATGTGTGTGTGCGTGTGCATGCGTGTGTGTGTGTGTGTGTGTGTGTGTGTGCGTGCGTGTGCGTGCGTGTGCGTGTGCATGCGTTTGTGCGTGTGAGTGTGTGTGTGTGTGTGTGTGGGTGTGCGTTTGGGGCAGGAAGGGTCCTGCTGAGAGAGGCAGGAGGAGGAGCAGTAACACCAGCTGGTGGGCCTTGCCGGCCTTGATGTTTGGTCATGTGACTCTCCCTCCCTGCCGCATCACGGCGGGACTGGCGGTCTGTTGCACGATGATACGTACAGCAGTAGAAATACAAATCTAGCACGGAATATACCATTTCTTAGAGGGGGTATACAATGTATTGCTTGAGACAAAAGATCAAATAATTAATTATAATTAGCATTTCTTCCTCCAGGACAATTGATTAACCATTAATCATTTTTTTTTTTTTTTAATTTTCTTTCAGTTTTTATTTGCAGTTTTATCCGAAGCCACATCCAGGAAGATTTTTAGATACTAAATGTTGATGGGAAACCTGACACAGGATTTAACAAAAAGGTATCCATATCCACATTTAATACTCTTTGGCAGTGGTCAACGTTCCTGGCAGTAAACATAGCAGTAACATTTCCGCTACGTTCAGCATGTCGTCAGCCAATAGACCCGACCGCAAACAACGTTTCCCTGGTTGACGGGACACCACTAACCGACCAAGCAATGGAAATGGGAGAACCGACGTGACCCAGGGACACTTAACCTCGATGATCCACTCCGCTTCCTCGTCAATAGGTCACATCCTCACCTGTCAAGGGCTACTGAGGGAGGGGAGGGGGGCAGATGCACCCCCCTCTGTCTGCACCCCCCTCTGTTCGCTGAAATGGTCCGCTCCGCTAATTACTGTATATATTAAAGCTGCATGCACCTGAGGTGGCTGCCTCCATTAGGGGGCCCGGGGGGAGAGAAGGTGGAAGGGAGGGAGGGAGGGGGGTGTATCCCAGCGGGGGTCCGTGTGAGAGCCCATGTGGAACATTTTCTTCCTCCATCTTCTATTCTTCTCTTCACTGCCACTCCTCATGTTTTTGTTTCTTCTCTGCGATTTATGAACCCACACTTGCCCCGGGTTAACACACACACACACACACACACACACACACACACAGACAAACACACACGCACACACACACGCAAACATACACATACACGCACACGGACACACATAATCACACACATATTCACACTCACACACACACACGCACACACACATATATACACACACACTCACACAAACATATTAACACACACACACACTGACACATACACACTCACATGCACACACATATTCACACACATACACACACAGATTTACACACACACACACACACACACACACACACACACACACACACACACACACACACACACACACACACACACACACACACACACATCCACACACATAAATATCCACACACATAAACATGTAGACACACACACACAGGCACATATATATACCATAAATATATACATATATACCCATACACTAACACACACACACACATGCAGAAACAGACCACAGCATCCACTCCTTGAATCTCAAAATCTCTCTCTCAACATTATTCATTCTTTGTCAGCGCATGACACAACCACACCTTTCTCCCCTAGGCTCGCTCTATCTCTCCCATTCACTTCCTCTCTCTCCAACTCCCACTACCTCCCCCCCCCCGGGCCCTCCCCCTCCCCCTCTGGGGAAGGGGTTAACAAGGCCACCGGAGAGCAGAGAGTGCTGCATGGGAGACTTGATCGCATTACTGTGGCGTCTGCTGGTCTACAGCGCAGGGGCCTGAGGGATGAAAGAGAGAGGGTAAGGGAGGGAGAGAGTCAGAGAGAGAGAGAGAGGGAGGGGGAGATGGAGTAACAAAGAGAGAGAGAGGGAGAGAGAGATGGAGTAACAGAGGGAGAGAGAGGGCGAGAGAGAGAGAGAGAGGGGGCGAGGGGTGGAGTAACAGATGGAAAGAGATGGAGAGAAATGGAGTATCACAGGGAGAGAGAAGGAGAGAGAGATGGATTCACAGAGAGAGAGAAGGAGAGAGAGATGGAATATCAGTGAGAGCTGGAGGGAGGGAGGGAGTAACAGAGAGAGGGAGGGGGAGATGAAGTAACAGAGAGAGAGGGAGGGAGGGAGGGAGGGAGAGGGGGCGATGGAATAACAGAGAGAGAGATGGAGTAACAGAGGGAGAGAAGGAGGGAGGGAGAGAAGGAGGGAGGGAGAGATGGAGTAACAGAGGGAGAGAAGGAGGGAGGGAGAGATGGAGTAACAGAGAGAGAGAAGGAGGGAGGGAGAGAAGGAGTAACAGAGAGAGAGAAGGAGGGAGGGAGGGAGAGGGGGCGATGGAATAACAGAGAGAGAGATGGAGTAACAGAGGGAGAGAAGGAGGGAGGGAGAGAAGGAGTAACAGAGGGAGAGAAGGAGGGAGGGAGAGATGGAGTAACAGAGGGAGAGAAGGAGGGAGGGAGAGAGAGAAGGAGGGAGGGAGAGATGGAGTAACAGAGGGAGAGAAGGAGGGAGGGAGAGATGGAGTAACAGAGGGAGATAGGGAGAGAGGGAGGGAGGGAGTAACAGAGAGAGATCCTAGCCTGGATACTGTACTGTGTACTCTGCTCAGACATGAATCAATATGGCAGACATGCCTGTCCCGTGGCGCTGTGTGATGGATTACCCCGTAGCGTACCGCCTCTTGGCACGCCGCTGTTCCACGGTGATGCACTGCGACTGTACCCAACCCGCGCTACGACCTTATGCTAAGGAAGAGCACTGCGCTCATCCTGCGGTGGGCAGGACATATCCACCCAGCCTCTCCTAGACGGCAAAACAACCATGGGCCTGCATTGAAAAATAGTATCAAAAATGATATTAGCAGAAGAAGCAAGGTCAAACGGGGTTAGTGGTGGTGTTTTTTCCCCTGGTATTTGACTGTATGCCCTCTGTAGACGTTTTGCTGCTGGCTTTGGAGCAGTCGTGCATCAGGGCTAGATATGGATCCTGCTGCGGCTCCTCTCATGCTATCTCTCTCATAGAGGGACTGCAGGCCAGGGGACTAGAAAGGCATATTGCTGCAATATACTGATAAAACAAAGCCTTCACTATCAGCATCCTCGTAGACCAAAACAATATAATCCAATGGCTAAGTCATTGGCCTCAGCTTGATTTATTCAAGTGTTTTGATTGGCTCTGGCTTTTCCCCGACAAACAAAACTGTAAGCATTATGGCTTGTTTTTTAATTGTACCTGTAGGCTTACTTTAACAACAGACCTCTCAGAACCTTTTAGTCTCGAACAAAATGGCTGAGAGGCAAGGCACGCAGAGTTGGTAAATAAATGATACTGTAGATATGTGCGGCATAGCTAATGATGCGTGGGAAAGCCGATGGGCATGGCAGCTGCTCTCACTTTTTCTGTATGATGGGGGGGGGGGGGGGGGGGGGGGGATTTGCAGCAAGTCAGGCCACCGTACAACAACAGCCTAAATTTATACCAGCACAGTGAGAACAAAGCACCCAAAATGGCTTCAAAACCCTGGGCAATACAACAGACCAGACCAGACAGCCTTTGAAGCAGAGGGTGTCTGTTTGAAGGTTTCGCTGAATATTTATTTTCCTTATCTGAAGATGAGATGTGATACAAAGGCCTCCTGAGGAGAGAGAAGTGGGTTAATGATATTGTGTGTGTGTGTGTGTGTGTGTGTATGGTATGTGTGTATGTGTGTGTGTGTGAGGATACATGCATGTTGTAGAGATAACACCCTGTACAGACACACTCACACAAACAGACATTCAAGCACACACGCACACAATTGCGCACCCTCAAACCCAAACACACACACACACGCTAACAATACTATTTTAATCTTCCTCCCCAGCCTACAAAGAGAAGATGAAGGAGATCTCAGTTATATCGCTGATCTGCTCCTGCCTCTATCCAGAGAGCCGCAAGGACATCCTTGGGGACTTTGAAGGTACGTCGGGACCTGTTGGAGACGCCAGCAACAGTTCTCCACATGCAAACAGAAAATACTTTAACGTAGCCAGACACTTTTCAGTTTCCCAAGGCATTTTGTTCAGAAGTTAGCACTTTGTAATTTACCTTCTCATGTATATTTTTGACTTACAATTACAATTAGGGCATTTAGCAGACGCTTTTATCCAAAGTGACATTGACACACCGACGGCAGACAGCCAGCTCGAGCAGTTAGGGTTAAGTCTCTTGCTCAGGGACACATCAACACTCGAGGAGGAACTGGGACCATTCAGTTACAAGACAACTGCTCTGAGCTGGGCCGACTTCTGTTTTAAATTATTGAATTTCTTTGATAGTCGTTAAATGTCTTTCAAATGCGATTCCTGTGTATGCAAAGCACCCGGAAGTGTCTTTGTGTTTGAAGGGTACTATAATAATAATAATAATAATACATTTTATTTATAATGCACTTTATATTCAAGAATCTCAAAGTGCTTCAGAGAAAAAAAAACGATTAAAAGGGGGAACCTCAAAGAAAGTTGAGCTAAATGCTCTTTTAAAGAGATGGGTTTTGAGGTTTTTAAAAAGAGCTGTAGTCTGTGGAGCCCTCAGGTGGTCAGGGAGGGCGTTCCATAGTCTAGGGGCAGCAGCAGAA
>NC_082403.1:13277587-13282587 GCF_031168955.1 Gadus macrocephalus
TCCATTGAAATGTGAGTGCAACGTGCAATGAAAAACCTTGTTCTGGTGAAAAGGCCTCTGAATAGTGTTGAGTTTGATAAACAATAGGAATCAGCAAGCTCGGCAAAAAATAACATTCTAGTACATTAAACATTCAGTGTCAATGAAAAAATGTGAAAAGACTGAAACATAAATGTATGAACATTTCCTGGGTCCTCTAAAGTCATGATCACCACAATTTTGACCACAATTGCTCACACAATTCATGGCATTTACTTTTCAGAGGAGATGATAACGTTGAGTTGAAGCATGTGATAATTTTTAGGGTGAGTAACAAACCTTTTCAAGTGAGCTATGGTGTTGTGCTTTACCAAGAGGGATTTGGACAAATCCACCTAGAGCTTTGATAACGTGAACGCGGTGAAGAAATTAGTAAAAGCAACTGAGGAAAACAATAAAACACCCTGCACATAAGGCCAGGCAGATGTAAAATGCACCTTTAAAGAGTTTGGACGCCAGGCGGTGTGGAGAGACGGTGTTCACGTCGAGCTAAACTTGGCTTTGCTGTATCTCCACAACCAAAGTGATGATATGCCCCCTGTAGACACAGGATACGAACTGAACAATTACATTAACATTTTCCCCCCTCGTGGCCACATACACACACACACACACACACACACACACACGCAGACATACACACTCACACGCACACGCACACTCACAATCAAACCCACCACCCCACCCACACACACTCACACACACACACGCTACTTAGCTGTCGAGAAAAGGCTTAATAGTGTTAGGGAAACCCAAAGGATCCTCCTCGAGTGTCCTCCCAATGCAGAGACTAAAAACACCTGTTCCCCCCCGCACCTGTTCCAACTCACCTGTGGCCCCCCAGAGAGAGTGTGTATGTGTATTTGTATGTGTATGTGTATGTATGTGTGTACGCATGTCTGTGTGTGTGTGTGTGTGTGTGTGTACATTTGCGCAAGTGTGTGTGTGTGTGGGTCAGCATTCACGTGTGTGTGTGTGTGTGTGTGTGTGTGTGTGTGTGTGTGTGTGTGTGTGTGTGTGTGTGTGTGTGTGTGTGTGTGTGTTTTTCTTAGCCTGTGTTTTTAAATTGTCTCTAGCCCAGGTGCCTGTGTGTGTTTGTGTGTCTTGGTTGGGGGGGGGGGGGTGGTGGGGTGTGGGCTGGGGTGTACCCTCTGAACAAGGCTGGTAAGAACAACAAACGGGGACTGTTTGTGTTTGGATGAGGAGGAGAAGCAGGAAGCCTTGCATTGTTCCATACGTCAACGTTGATCAGGGAAGGGACAGGTGGGGAGGGAGGGAGGGAGGGAGGGAGGGAGGGAGGGAGGGATGGGGGGATTGATGGAGGGAGGGAAGATTGGATGGATGGAAATATAGATACATAGATACATGGATTGATGGACAGATATAAAGATATATAGATGGATAGATTGACATATATATATATATAAATATATACATAAATTGATAGAGTTATATAGTTAGATAGAGAGAGACAGATGTATGTTTAAATGTATCGACAGATGTATAGCTAGAGAGATAGCTACATGATGTTCACTAACGCACACACACACACACACACACACACACACACACACACACACACACACACACACACACACACACACACACACACACACACACACACACACACACACACACACTCATGAACACACACATGGCAATCATCGATCTGAACAAACTGCAAAAACACTCTGGGGGCCATGTGGGACAGTAGCAGGCCTCTGGTTGGCTCTCCTGTTACCCCCCCCCCCTGCAATGAGCTGCAGCCTCACAGGAGAGGCCTTGTCCACATAACAACTGTGGCAGGAGCTGCACATTGACCTCTGACCCCCTGACGGCATGGGAAAGTAGGACCACTCAGCTGTCAGCCCGCCCGCCCCCCCAACACACTCACACACACACACACACACACACACACACACACACACACACACACACACACACACACACACACACACACACACACACACACACACACACACCACCCTCCACTCTCTTCTCTCGCTGGATGTCTAGCACAGGTCATGACACACACAACACATGCACACGCGCACATACAAAAAGACACACACACATGCAAAAAAGCACACATGCACACACACCTCCTCTCCCTCCCCACCCCCCACCTCCCTGTTCAGCGTGGACGGAGCCTGATTCAATCAAATCACTCTGAACTCAATATGAACACAGTTGACTGTGTTCATCTTACAATCAGGAGGCTGCAGCACACAAAAGCCTTGCAGGAATATATTAATCACTAAATTGAGATACATAAATCAGTGATGAGATCCTCATACGGACGGGGTATTGCTGACTTGTGGGGGCCTGGGTAGATCTGGACGGAGAGAGCATGGAGGTGGACAGGGCTGGAGGCTGGTCCGGCTCTAGGATGTGTTCAGGGGTCAGCTTGACTCTGAAGTCCATCGGGGGCCGCTGAGGGGAACAATAGCAGAGCTGCTACTCATTAGGCCCATGTTTATGTTGTGCTTGACGGCACGCACACACACATTCATGTAGAGACACACACACACATAATCACACACACACACACACACACCCATTCATGCAGAGAGACACACACACACACACACACACACACACAGACACACACACACACACACACACACACACACACACACACACACACACACACACACACACACACAAACATTCATGTGTAAACACACACACATTCATGTGTAGACACACACACACACACACACACACACACACACTCATGTGTAATAATAATAATTAATTGAATTTATATAGTGCTTTTCTAGACACTCAAAGACGCTTAGAGTGATGGGGGGAACTCACTCACCACCACCAGTGTGTAGACACACACAGACACACAAACAAAGACACACACAAACAACCACACACACACACACACACACACACATAACTGAACAAGCACACACACAAATTCCCACAACACATACAATTAACATAGAAGCACAGTCACAAGCAATCAAAAACAGGCACACACACGCACCTAAATTCCTCTGTAACAAATTCAAGCACATACACAATCACAAAGAAGCTCACACATACACATGAACACACACAAATCAACACCGTATGGACCCATGAAAACAAAGTAACACACGTATACGCATTCCCACACTAATACGCACGGATGCAAGGCCGCGTGTATGCAGACAAATGTTTACATATTCTCACACACAAGACACATCCGTACACAAATGCAGACCCACCAACGCAGATACGCATCCGCACGGCTACCCGCACAATCCAACCCCCTGCAGACACACACCCTTACATACACACACACACAGACACACACCCACACAGACACAGACACAGACACAGACACACACACACACACACACACACACACACACACACACACACACACACACACACACACACTCCCCCCCCCCCTCACAATGTCTTTACTGAACTTTACATCCTGCATGCTCACACATTTGATCTTACTAGTGATTGCATTACAGATAATCATGAACACACAGCAGAACGTCTTCACTACAGCAGAGGCTCATGTGCGGCGGCCTTTGGGGCGTCGGAGATCAAATGGAACAGCAGCGTATCGCCCGGGGAGCCAAGGTGGGCGTGGGAGGAAATCGGCCAATCAGGCGCAGACTGGAACACTCTGAGTCACCTGATTATCAGCCACTTACATTCTGGGGCCTGACCGCCGTTCCCAGTGTCTGGTCCGTGCCAGCTGTCCTCACACACACACACACACACGCACACACACACTTACACGCAGGCGCGCACGCACAGACATGCATGGTGGCACGCACACACATTCACACATGCACATGTGCATGCAGGCGTACATACAAACACACACACACACACACTCTGTGTGTGTAAGACACGCATGTTTCACAAGAAACTCAAGCAAACACACCAGCGCGGGTAATAGACACATGCATATACCTGACACACACCTGTCGCATACAAAAACATTGCGCACACACACAGGCACACACCCACACTGAGGAGTGTGCCTGCTTTCCCAAGCTCAGGCTTGTGGGAAAATCCTTGCTCGTCAGTAATTGATTCCGCCCTGCCAGCTCCATTAGTGTGCAGTGCTGTCACACACACACACACACACACACACACACACACACACACACACACACACACACACACACACACACACACACACACACACACACACACACACACACACACACACACACACACACACACACACACACACACACGCACACAGCCAGATAAACACTGCCCAGAAGTCTTCGCTCTGGCCCTCAGCTATGCATCACACTATTTTTTTTTTTCTTTTGATCCCCCATGTTCCCTCGCGCTCTCTCTCACACACTCTCTTATCTCTGTTGTCTGCCTCTCTCCACTCCCTACACACACTTTCTCCGTCTTGATTCCTCTATTACACATTCTATTGCTCCTTTTGCTGCTTTTATTGTACTGTAAACATGCTTGTGTTTAACTGTACCCTTCTTCTTCATTACCCTGAAGTTTAGTTTTCAGTTCATCTAACTATTCCCCTCACACACTCCAACACTCACACACAAACACTAACACACTTGTTACACACACACACACACACACACACACACACATACTCCTCTCCACCCAGCTGACACATCCCATCCTCCTAAATAGCATCTGTCTGCACAGACACTGAACCATAATGTGCATACATACCAAAAGAACATCCACATGCACAAACACATCATCAAGCGCAAACATTTTGACACACACAACCACGCACACACACACAAAAACATACATATACACACACACACACACACACACACACACATCTTCTGATCATTCTTATCATTTCTTCAGCCTCTCCCAGTTTAATAACAGCCGGCAGGCTTTCTAACATGGAGGCTCCCTCTCCGTCTCTCTCCCTATGGCTCTCCATGTCTCTCTCTCTCTATCAGCCTCTCCATCTTCAGCCCTTATCACTGATGTCATTA